>NC_079439.1:32292946-32505446 GCF_903798145.1 Danio aesculapii
GCTTCATGACAGCTGTCTCTTTGCGTCACAGACAGCTCAAGCAACCCCATCCCCCCCAAATTACTCATCTTACACACACATAAAAGCAACTCGCCTGTTTCTTTCCAAGGGTCGCAGGGTGAGCGGCACCCCGGGCCTGTCATGGCGTCAGGTTCTGCAGAGGCCCTGTGCTTGATTGACTGATTCAGGGGGTCAGGGGCTGTTTTGGTTGTCTTTTTTTCAGAGGAACCAGCATGGTGAACTCATCAGCCTTGATCTAAACTCAGTGAACCCTTCGTGAGAACAAAAGCCACACAACATCCATTAAAGTTGGCCCGTAAAAGATACGGGCGAGGAAAATGCGGGCACAACTTGTGTTTTGTTAACAGCATGTGTAAAAGTTTATTTTTTTAAATAAATCACTTAGAAATTATCTTTATTTACTCACCCTAAGCCATTTAACACAATTAATCGATTAATTAGCCATTTTTCGATTAATCGAAATTGAATCGCAATCACGATTTGAAACGTTACGATTAGCTAATTACAAGAGGCTGAGATATGAAAATATATTTGTATTTAATTATTTTATTTCCCCTGTCCAGAGCAAATGCGTGACTGCCATCTTTGAATGATAGTCTTACTAGCCAATTCAGTGAGCACAATTGAGTGATGAGTGTCTTGCTAAAAAGTCAACTGACAGTATTGCCAGTGTCACTCAATCAACTTCAGAGTTGTTTCATCCGTGTTAGTTTGATGAGTTCTGTATTTTTATAAATATTGTTTTTGTTTGTATAATAAGCTACACTATCTCCCTGATTTGAGTTTAACTTGTTTACAGAAAGGTAAGGTCATTCTATTTGTTTACTGTTTGCTCTAGAGAAGAATTTGTGTCTCATTTCTGAATATTTAAAAATAAATTAGAATAAATGTTTAAGTAAGTTAATATCTTTTCAGTTCCTTTTTTCACTAACACTCACTGCATTTTAGCAGCAAGAAGCTACGTATTATTGAGCTGAAGCTTGACTACAAAATTAAATCAAAAATCAAATCGAAATCGCAGTATCTGTCAAAAAATTTTCAATTACATGTTTTTTCCCAAATCGCACGGCCCTTGTATCTACTTTTCATGATCAATAGATTTTCTTCCCTAAATACGGAGAGAAGAGTGTTATTAGATGGCATAATTTCTTTGAAGCTAAATGCTCTAGCATTCCCTGTTCACTAGCATTAGATGAAGAGTTGTTTCCTTTCCTCCAAAACCTTGGCTGAAGAAAGTCAGTCATATACTGGTTGAATGAGCTGCGTGGAAGTAAATAAGTAATATTTTTATATTTATTTGCGTTCAGATAATGTTCTGTTTATTAAAAGCACTACTGTTATGTCACTTCATGCTCATGCTTTTTAAATTTGTGGGTTTTCTTTGCCTGTGAAGGTTTTTATAATTAATTGATGGGAAAATATATCTCTGAAAGTGATTCCAATGATATTGTGTTTCTGTGGTGTTATTGTTAAATCTGCTGTGTGGACGTCTCTCTTCTAATTGAATTTAAGGTGTTGGTAAACCTTTCTAGTGATGGCTGTCATCCATTCTTGATTTGAACAGCCCTTTATGGTATTTGTGTGGGTGTTGCTTAGGGTTGGGCGATAGGGCAAAAATGCAATCTTGATGATGATTTTCCATATTGAATAATAACTATATATATATCCAACAATGACTGAAGCCAGTAAAATGAGAGGGTCCATTAAATGGCATAGCATATTTTCTGTGGCTTAAAATTCAGTACATCTCTAATATCAATACACTTTTACATTCTTATTGTTGTACATTTCTGCTGTGTAATTGGTTCTTAGATCAATATAGAGTAAAAAAAAATCCAGAGCTTATCATTGTTATTGACAAATTTGATCGCGATTCGATATAATAGTTTATCGGCCTAGCACTAGTGTTGCTCGAATAACAAATCAGCACTCTAACATTGAAAGTAGGTTTGTTGAAATACAATTTTGAGTCATTTAATAACTGTCAGATAGCGGTAAAAAGCTGGCTTTGACAGAAGAGAGACTCTTCATATAAATGCCAGACTGTCTTAGTGATTCAGGTGCAAAAATGACACATCCATGTGACTGGATAACCCAACTGTCATCTTGTTTATGACTACAAGGTGGTCATGCAGTCAACATCCAGTTATTCTGTTGTGCTCTGTCTTGCAAACACACAGAAGTTCAGACAGAGTATCTGAACAAACAGCCAGGCAGGCGTTCTGTAACTAAAGAGTCACTCAGCTGATTTGATAGCCGACAGGCAAATTGGCCGTTTCTTGTCTGAAATGCTGCCCAGATGTAGGTCTAACTATCAGAACCCATGTGAAGGCATGAAATGCCACAATTTGCACTTTGAGTAGTTCCATGCAATTGTCAACCAAAGTTTTCAGCAAAATAGCCAAAAATATGGTCACATCCATAAACAAATCATGTTTATTTTCCTTATTTAAAATATGTTAACAGATTGATATTTTCTGAACCCATGACCCTGTGGTTGGTTGTTTTGTCAAATATAAACCGATGTTTCAATATAGTATGAACTCATACTTTCTCTATGAATTTATGTTCTACGTTTTTACTGCAAATGTCACATACATAAGACTTTTCTGTATAAAGTGACTAATCTGTATCTTGTTGTCTCTTCCTGACAGAACTGAATAAAAATCCTGTGGAAGGTTTCTCAGCCGGTTTGATAGATGATAATGACCTCTACAGATGGGAAGTACTAATAATTGGTCCTCCTGATACACTGTAGTAAGTCTTTTTGTTGTTTTATGAAATGCCATGTTGTGTGACTCCTTACCAGAATGAAATTGTTATCAATCAGCTAAAGAATTAGTTGATGCGAAATAAAAATTGACATCATTTACTCATGTAGAGCTAGCAGTACAGGTATTCTCACAGTCTAAGATGGGTAATGTCAAGTTTATTTCTTGACATTATAAAATATAGAATGTGTCAGCTGCATTACATGGTCGAACAGGAAAAGCCATAATAATTTTTCTGTTTGTTTGACATATTCAGTGGATCAGGCAGGTAGCAGTGTAGTGGTAGGATTGATTCTCGATGTGGTGGGAAATTAACTGAATAAGTTTATGTACTTGTTGTGATTCCATACTGGGTCAATTTAAGCTGTTGCCAAATATTTCAATAACTTTCATTCCACCACAGTATTATAAGCCTTTTATATTTTTCTGTTTACAGTGAGGGTGGTGTCTTTAAAGCCCATCTTACGTTTCCCAAAGACTATCCTCTCAGGCCTCCTAAAATGAAGTTCATTACAGAAATATGGCATCCAAATGGTAAGTTTGCCTCATGGGTCATTTAATATATGAATTATTTATACTTTACATAAATATTTTGTCAGCTATACATTTCATATTGTTTAATACACACTTTTTTTGTAAGTGTTTTTTTTTTTAACTTTGTTGGAAGCAGGGGCGTAGCACCCAGGGGGGACGTGGGGGATACGTCCCCCGTACTTTTAGAGACAGACCATTTAGAAACAGGTGATTAAGAATGTAAACCTTTGGATTTCATACAGCTGTCCCCCCCACTTTTAAAATGTCCACTACACCCCTGGTTGGAAGGATCGGTTGCAGATTTCCAAAAAAAATAAATATGAATTATTGTTATAAACAATATTATTGTTATATTGGCTGATATGGAAACTCTTGAACTTACACTGACAGACTTCATTATAAATTCACCTGCATGCAGGATTTGAAGTGTTGATTCCATTTGCAGCATTGTGGGTATTTTTGATCCACTTGGGAAATATCTAATAATCTGCCAAACCTAAATACTGACATGCTGTGTATTAGCCTAATAATGACATGAGATTTCTTGTGGCATTGTGTATAACTTGAATAACATTTTAAATTCTACATGTTCCTGAAACATTTACATGTTGTTATTTGCCAGCTGTTATGGTCATTTAATAATTCTTCAGCCACAAGAATTATCTTTATATAATATTACCATGTTAATTAAAGGATCAGAAAAAAAATGGTTAATGTGGCTTCATACCCAAGCAACACTACGCATTAACTGATACAAAATCCCATGTCCTGTCTCTGCATTGTGTTCTGCACAGTTGACAAGAATGGTGATGTTTGTATTTCGATATTGCACGAACCCGGGGAGGATAAATATGGCTATGAGAAACCAGAAGAGCGCTGGCTCCCCATCCATACCGTAGAGACCATCATGATTAGCGTCATCTCTATGCTAGCAGACCCCAATGGAGACTCCCCTGCCAATGTTGATGCAGCAGTAAGTATAACATCAAGTTGTTCAACCAGAGATGATTACATGTTGGCAGAAGATCTTTACTTCATGTGTTAATTCATTTTTATCTGTTCAACATTTCAGAAAGAGTGGCGGGAAGACAGACATGGTGAATTCAAAAGAAAAGTTGCCCGCTGTGTAAGAAAGAGCCAAGAGACTGCCTTCGAGTGACATTCATCTAGCAGCTTGTAGCTTCACTATTTTCAGGGTAAGCAAATGGACTTTTGGCATCTTGTTTGACTGCCAACATCTTGTTACCTTTTTTTTTTTTTTCCCAACATGACTGACTGATTGATTTGAAATTCTTCAAGTATAGAGCTAGATGATGTAGAAGACTTTTACTGGTGGTTTTAAATGAATATTTTAGAGAAACAAACTGAACATTCGTCGTCTAAGAAAAAGTTTATTCATACTCAAAGTTTTTTAATATGTGACTATTTCTTGTTTTATAAATAAAAAGGGAAAGACACTTTAACAGTTGTTAATGGCATATGTTTAAGCACTATATAAATAGTCAAAGTATTACAGTTTTTGCTGATTTGTACTGTATTAAAATCACACAATTCCTATACTGCCCCACCTTCCTATACAGCTCTAATCCTCTCCAAGCAGGACTTTTTGTCAGACTGTGCAGAGATCTGTTGTGGTAATGTTAACCTGTTAGAACAGGTTCATGAAGCTTGTGTAAAGTAGAGGTTCAGATCTAAAGATTATTAGGTAACAGCAGTGGCTCTGTTGTCTGCTTGGCCTTTTATTGGTAATCTTTCAGGGGCCGATCACAACAAATGTGCTTTTCAGTTCTGTAAACGCAAGGTGCACCACGCTGCCTTTTTGCTGACTTGAGGAAAGAGCAGTGTGCTGCTCTTTTTATGTTGCTAGATAACCACTCTATCAACGGTCTTCAGGCTGGAGCGCAAGTTTGCTTTTTTTTCCCAACTGCAGGCACACGAGTGCTCTGTCAAAAATTGCAAGGTGGTTGAATGCAGGGTGCATAAACAACACGCAATATGGTTACTGCCAATAGAAAACCTTTTTCTTTTAAAAAGATGTTTAGTGTTATAGTCAGCTTTTAAGACTGTTGCACTTGTTTACTGATGGTCAGTTTATTTGTTTGCTCATCAAAGCTCATGAACCAGTAGTGTTGTTCAATTCTATCAAGTGTGTTAAAATACGTTTCTGTTTTAATTTGTTTTAAAGTTGTTTGATGGCAAAGCTGAATTTTAGTAGCCATTTGTCCAGTTTTTAGTGTCACGTGATTTTTCAGAAACCCATTCTAACATACTGATTTACCATAGGAGGACTCCTAGGATGCTCATATTACCCTATATTGATATGACAGCTGTTTGCATCAATTTTCAGTGAACAATGGCTCTGTGTTGCTGCTCCATCAGAAAGCACGTGGAAATACTTTTATTTAAGACCATGTTTTTACTCCGAACTCATAACTTCAGTCAAGTGTTTGAAATCATTCTGAGAGATGATTCTGTAATCTTTACACTGAATCAAAACAGCAACTGTTTGATTATTAGTTTGTTTCTTGTATCCAATAGGTGACTAACAATAAAAACAAATGATACGCATAGGCTACACATAAATTGGGGCATGAAGCTAGTCTTCTAATGGAAAGCTTCCACTGCAATCATAGAAACTGGTTCTCATGTGTTTTACATTGTCATATTTTGATTGGTTTGTGCGATTGGCTACATTTTGTGAATCATGATCAGCTGATCAATTGGAGTGTTCTAATTGTTCAAAAGCGTTTAAAAAAACAGCATTTATTTGAAATACTTTTCGTAATGTTTTACTGTGACTTTTGTTCAATATAATGAATAGAAATATTAATTCTTTTAAATAACTTTTGATGGCTTTAGGCTTTTGAACCAGCGTGTGCATTTAAGTTGCGTTTCTAGAGAATAAAATCTAAGCTGAAATGTATCTTAGTCACTTGTTTTGAGAAATCAATTGAAATGAATGTGGTGATTGTTCTGACATTTGAAACCTCTCTAATATCACTGTCTGTACCTTTCACAGGTCTCCAGTTGAGAAACAACATGGCACTGTTTTCTTGCACTCTACCACCCTATTGCTGGACTGGTTTTCATTGAATGTTGGCAGTAACAGACTGGCATTAATAGGCTGCAATAGAACATAAGGCCATCACCGATGCTGACAGAACACACCAAGCAAGTGCCAACAAAAAAGAGAAAAATACAACTTCAAAACGATTACGCTTTTTTTTTTTTTTCTATTTTTTTTTTCCTTTTTGTGTTTTTTTTTTTTTTTTTTTCTCAAGTTTATGAACTGATACAACTTTTCAGGAAGAGATTGTAAAGATGTGTACATAGCACAGACATAAGAACCGGATAATATATAATAACTTGTTCCTATCCATCCAGCAAGACTTAGTACCAAATAAAAATAGCAGTTCTGTAGTTAGAGTGTGACATCATGTAAAGTTTCTCGAAGAGTCTAGTTCATCTCTCCCTCCTACCGCCTCACAGGTGCGACTGCCTGTCGGTTTGAACAAAAGTCTGCTTTGGCTATTCTCACTCAAACTCCATGCGGTTTAAGGTGGCGAAGGCAGGGGTAAGCTATGGTTAGGATTCAAAGCATGCACGTGACGTTGGACTGCTTTCTCAGTCGGGACACTTCAGGTAAAAATAGCTGTAAAGCACGGTCATTTTCTTAAGAATTAGGGGTCATGAAGGTCTTTCTCTGATTTGGTTTTTAAATGGGGTGGGGGGTGCTCTTACTTTGGATGACTGCTTTCTGAGTGTCGGATTCTCACCTTTGCTCTCTTTTTTTGTCCATTTGAGGCGGGGAGGAAATGGCAAGGAAACCCATCAGATGTGATTTTCTTCTTTTTCCTGCATGTTTTAAGTTTTTCTTTCTTGTTTTGTTTTCAAAAGTGCCTCCAATTTAAATCGCTTGGCTCATTACATGCCCTGCATCAAATGGGAGCTAAAGGGAGGAACGTGATTTAAGAACTGCTCAACATCCTCTCAAGCTTGTGTGAATGTGTGAGGTTTATTTTTCTTCATAACCTTCTTACCAGCATTCTGGATTCTTTTGGTGTAGCAATAACTCTGCTTTGCCCAACTTTGTGCGGACATCTCAAAAATTGGATATTCATGTAAGATTTCTAGTAAAGATTCTCCCCTGTATCAGAGCAGTTTTTTGTTTTCATGCTTGACATCTTTTGTGTGGTTTCTTTGATAGGTTTCTTAGCCATGCTTTAAATGTAGATTTCTTGCAGACGTTTTCTGGGATTTCAGATGTGTGTGTGTGTGTGTGTGTGTGTGTGTGTGTGTGTGTGTGTGTGTGTGTGTGTGTGTTTAAGGGAGATTGAGTAAAAGTGTTATGAAGAGGTGTGTGTGCGAGTGTGTATGTGTGTGCATGCCTGTATCCCACTCTCTTCCCACAATCTTTAATTCTCTGGTTAATTTTATTCTGGCTCTGACAGACTACTGCATTTCTTTTGCCTAATGTACAAAGACAAAATACCGATGTATATTTTTCATGTTATGGAAATTGTCACCTCTAGTGAGTTCTTCTAAAATATAATTTTTTTCCAATACTTTGAGTGTGGTGTCTGTGTTCAGTTCAGTGTTACCACTAACACATTTATATGCATTCATTTATATCAGCGTAACCATAAATGTCTGCTGTTTATTAGAAATAATCTCATGAAAATGTACATTTTGGACAAACCTTTGGTGATTGTGTATCTATGATTCATAAATATTTGAAACCCTGCTGTTATAGTAGTTTTATAGCAGTATTTTTGTAGTTTTAGTAACTTGTGTAATTTTTATGGATTAATTAGTTTGTATAGTTGGTGTCATTTTTATATGCATTTTATTCATTTACAGTAGATATATACACTAAAACCCAACAGTCAACTTTATCAAAGGCATTGAGTGTAGTTAAATCTAAATTTACTGAAAGTTATTTCTACTTATTTGAAAAGAGTTTTGAACTCCGTGTTGAAGGTAATGAGTTACTCCATTTAAGTTGAAGTAATGAGGTTAAGTTCACAGTACTCATATAGATTAGTTTTTTTTTACTCAAATGGTTTGTAGTAGTTGGTTTTCTCAAACAGTTTGAGTTGCCTTAATTTATTGAGTTTTACAGTACTTCATTTAGTTTATTTGTTTACAGGGCCAAGAATGGCTATTTTTCATTTGTAGACCACTTACAGAATGTTAAAGTCACACCTAAAATAGAAGCACAGCATAATGACATAGACCACACTATCATATTAAAAAAAAAACAATTTAAAAGGCCAAAAACAGATTGATGGCAGTAAAAGAGGACAAAAAAAGCCAAAAACAAACAGTACAAATAACTGTCAAGAATACAGTACTAATGCTGATTTGAACTGAAAGAACTCAGTTGGTTTGAGATCTCTTCATCCATTGGGTTTTACGGTGCTCAAATTGCTTCGTTTACTAAAATGGATTAAGTTCACAGTACTCATTAGGATTGGTTTTTGAACTTAAATGGTTTGTTGCAATCAGTTTGAGTTAACTTTTTGGGTTTTACTGTGTAGTGCTGATTTCACTTAGTTAAGCGTTTTTCTTCTCCTAATTAACAAAATTTCAGAAAACATGTTTTTTTTTCTCTAACAATAATAACACAGATTAGGACAAAGTGAAATTTAAGAGCAGACTAAAGACTAAGAACAGACTAAAGCTTGTTTTAGAAGGGGTTTTGGGGATCTTTGCCAAATAAGGCATCTCAATAGAACAATGTTGATAAGCCATATTGGCTGTGTACTTACATAATAGTAATATTAACGACACCATGTGCTTGTCGACATTGTTGGTACATTATTAAAATCTCCCATTTACAAACGTTAAGCATCTTGAGTAGTAGTCAGCGCATTCACGCTACACGCTCCTCCCAAATCAAAACCTTCCAGCTCGCGCGCTCTCGCGATATTAGGCGACGAGCCACGGATCCAACATGGCGGAAGGTATGAGAATGGTTTCTTTCTTATTTTTCACGCCCTTTCTGTTCAACACTTGTAGCTGTCTCTTATTTGCGCGAATGGCATGCATAATGCTGCCTTAAATTGTTATCGGCACAACCAGTTGCCAATAAGTATTGCGCAACCCTCAAACGGGCTAGATTGTTTCTTAGGGCTTTTTTCTTGCTAGCTGCTTGCAAGTCAGGTGGTGGGCTGGGCGGTGGTAGTAATAATTCGCCGGGTGATTTGAGCTCGCATGTAAAAGAAATATCAGCTTAATATGATTTCTAACGATGTTTGCGGTTACATTTATTGCAGCGTTAAGATTTATAAAAAGGAAAATTGTCAATTAAAAACGCTGTCGCTCTGTTTCTCAGTTTGGATCTGCTTTCAAAGTCATTTCAAACCAGTAAATTGCCCTTTTAAGTCTTTTGTCTTGGTCTTCATCAGCATATATATATGAATTCGTGATGCTGTTATTACTGATTATTTAATCAGAGTATCACGCCGATGTCTTAAAATGTGTTTAAAGATATGTAAATGGAAACTGTTAATAAATGATGTTATTTGAAGGTGCATAATATATACATGTGCTGTTGGTGTTCATATTAGTATATATGTTCACGGTAAAACACCTCGCAGCAAGCGGTTGTGACCGTTACATTTATCAGCTCATAGGTGACATCCTCCTCCTTTATCTTCCTACAACAGGCTGTAAAGTCACAATACATTTAAAGGACACTTCTTTAAAACCTCGTTCGAGAAAGCAAAAGAGTACCTCTCATTTTACCTCAACGACGAAAAAGTACTTACACGGTTAATTATTGTTTATCATGTTGTCAAAACATAGCGTACAGTTTTCTGTGTTAGTAAACGACTGGAGCCGTTTATGCTGTTTCGTTTAGACCGTTTCAGGATTTTAAAAACCATTATTCACCTTAAATCGTTATATAAATCACGTAAATGCTTTTGTGTGATGCAAGCAGATTATTGCTCCAGTGTTTCCTGTCAGCTGATTGGCTCATGAGCTTTTTAAATACTTTATGGGACCTATTTGGAGGACTCAAGTTGTTGATTGCTCAGGACACTGGATTCTTGAATCTAGGCTAAAGGCAAATGGCTCACATATTAAACTGAAAGTATGCTAATCCTTTGCTTACACACACACACACAGGCTTTAATGCTTTGACTAGACTTTACTTTTAACAAAACTTAAAGGGATAGTTCACCAAAATATTTAAGTGTGCTTATACTCGTCCTCCAAGCCTGCTTGAGTTTCCTCATCATGTTAAATCTAAAGGAAGATAATTTGTAGAATGTGTTTGTAGAATGTGTGAATGTGATACTTTTGGTAGCCATTTTTATTACATCAATAGTGTTTATAATTATAGTAAACAATACTAGTTATAGTTTTCCAACATTTTTAAAGATGTCTTGTTTTGTATAAAAATCCAAAATTAAAACAAAAAGGGCTCAGGGGTAGCTAAAATTATGTGTCTGTGCTCTATGGGTGAGGGATTCATAAGAATAAACAGCAAAAATCAGTCCTAGGCACTCGAAAAATGCAGGAAAAATATTAAAAAGCCTTTATTCAGCCTTTATTAGGCTAATCCTTAAAAAAAACCTACGCGTTTCGGCATAGAGCTGCCTTCATCAGGGTAATCTCTCGGCCAAAACGCGTAGGTTTTTTTAAGGATTAGCTATGTGAATAAAGGCTTTTAATATTTTATTCACATTTTTCGAGCGCCTTGGACTGATTTTTGCTGTTTATGTCTTGTTTTGTGTTCAATTGAAAGAGAAATAAAAGTTTTGTAAGCATTTGAGGGTGAGTACGCATGGAGAAAGTTGTAATTACTCCTTTATTACAATATATAGCAGATGTTGATCGGCTAGCTGTTTTATATTTAGCAGCATTTGAAGTGTTTTTTTTTCTAGATGTCAAATAATAAGACATTTCCAGACCTGCTCCCTCGACAACTGAGCATATATGGAGCAAAGTGTAGCCTCAGCGTTCTGGAGAGAGAGCCACAGAAATAAATTCAGGGAAAAGAGGAAGGAAGCAGCCGTGTTGGAATGTAGGCTAAGCTGTGAAATCCTCTAGTAACAGATCCCAGGCAATTAGCACACTGAAGATGGCCAGTTTGAAGTTGTTATTTTGAAGTTTGAGCGATCCAGAGGGAGCGTTTGTGGTTCTGATGAATCAGAGGACGTTGAAAGTGTTTTTACTTCTTGTAATGTGGACAGAGCTTTGCTCACATGTCGTAGGATCACTTCTCTTGCTGTGAGCATACTCAGGAAGTTTGTCTGTCAGCAGTTTTTCATGACATGTCTGTATTTTTGCCTCTTTTCTGTTCTTTGAGTACATGTAATCGCATTTCCTCTTCCCTTTTGCTTTGCCCATCACTTTTCTTTTCACGTACCTTTATTTTCCTTCATTCCTTTCTCTCCACTGCTCTGTTTGCCACTGTTTGTCCATCATGCGCACAGAGGAGGTGCAGAAACTGCAGAAGCACCTTGCTCTGCTGAGGCAGGAGTATGTGAAGATGCAGCAGAAGCTGGTGGAGACGGAGAGGCGCTGCGCTGTTTTGGCTGCTCAGGCTTCTGTACCCGGCTCCTCCTCTCAGGCCAGTGACTCCTTCATCAGCCGCCTGCTGGCCATCGTGTCTGACCTCTATCAGCAGGAGCAGTACAGGTGAGAAGCACACATCCTGATAGATCAGGTGCTGGATGAACTGTGCAAACGCGCTATTAGTTTTCCATATTTGTTCAGAATGTCATGTTTCCAAAAGAAAGAAACCAGATCGAGGATAAATCAAAGATATTTTTGGGTGAACGAACTTATTAATGGGATATGTTGTCATATTTAAATTTGACATGAAACGGATGTTGGGATTGTTCCTTTTTTGCTTCATCATGAGGTATTTATTTATTTTATTTATAGATTTATTTTGACCTGGATATCACAATTACACTGGACAACCAAATGCATTTGTTCATGGATAGATTTATACACTAGATATCGCATGCGTTAATAGCGCCGCCACATTTGTACAGTGCTCCCTGGACAAAAGTCATTCAACCGCACTAGTCAAGACTAAAGCCAATCTGAAGATGCTGGACTTTAGCGGTGTGTACAGGTGTAGTAACAAGCAAACAAAGCACAAAGGCAGAACATTTCATGGGTAAGATTGAATTTTTTTTACGAATTTGTATGTTATGAACTTTTGTTCTAAACAAGTAACGTTATTGATGATAATAAAGTCACTTACTGCACTGACCATAAGGCAAAGTAGCAGCAACTTGCACTAAATACTAGGCTTATGCTAGTCTTGTTGAATAAAATCAGCAAACAATGTACATGAAATGTAACAAGATGCTGCAGTGCTAGTATCTTGAATTCTTGTCGGCTAAGTGAACGAGTAGTCATAACGGAGATTCATTCACAAACGAATCGCTCCCGCCGTGACCACGAGAAGTGAAAGCAGAAGAGAGGGTGTGTTTCAGGACATGGATTAGATCAAATTTAACAGGTAGGATAATACATTTTCATGCACACAAACACACGCTCTTTGTCAGCATTGCCCATGCGGTCACTTATTCATCGATGTAGAAAAGTGACGTAAAATTATAATTTTCAAAATAAAATTAAAAAAAATGTTTGCATACTGACCACAAGAAAAACTCCCGATCATAGATATGTGCATATATGTGTATATCTCTGGCTCTAGACAGCCAGTCTTCCACTGCACCTTGGTCCCATATTTATTCATTCAGGAGCGCTACCCTGTACTAAAATGGCGGCTCTATTGACGTGTAAGTGTTTTAGTAGACTTGCTAATTCTTAACATCTGTCCATGGGAAACTTGACCTAAAATGAAAATACAATAGATACATATACACTATTGTTAAAATTAAAATATTATAAACACATAAACATTTTATTTCTTTACATAGAATTGCTATAAGGCAAAAGCAAAGGTGGCAAAATCAACAAGCTTATAGTAGCCTATTTGTCCAAACACTGGTGTTTTGTTTTTAACCACTTTTTAAGTACACTACAAAAAATATTTCTATTACCTTCTAATTTTAGGCTAACAGGTAAATCATTCCACAATTTGGTTCCCTTCACAGAGAAAACAGATTGACCAAAAGAGGTCTTACACTTTGGAACAAGACAGTCAACATTAGCAGTTACATGTAGAAAGAAAATACATGTAGGCTGGTGCATGATTTGGTTCCTTGGGAACCGATTGGATTGTTGGAAGATGGGGGTTGTTAACAAAATCTTGGAAGTTGGAGGACCGAACAAGGCGCGTCCTTAAGGCATTTCATGTGACCAGAAGTGAAGGGGAAAAAAAAGTTATTTCTAGGATAGAGAGATGGTTATAATATTTGATTAAAGATTCAGAGGGCAAATGATTTTTTGCTAAATAATGAAGTAAGCATGTACATAAATTATTGCAAGCACTGCTATATATATATATATATATATATATATATATATATATATATATATATATATATATATATATTTAAAATTAGGTAGAGTACATTTAGATTTCATTCCGACTTTAAGTTTTGTAAAATTAAAAGCACTTTGTACCCAATAAATATACAGTAGCTATAATAAAGTAGTTTTAGTTCAGTAGAAATCAACAATGCTAAGTAATGTATACTGATATAAAATAACAAATGATGTTCTAATTAAAAAAAAAATTAAATGTTTTGTGCAAATATTATATTTTCATGATGATATTTATTGTATTTTTCGGCTGATGGCATGGTTATGATAGAAAATGTTATGTAAACATTTTTGCAAAGATTCTTATTAAAACTGCAATATTCAAAAATAGTTTAGACTTTAGGAAAACTTTTTTTGATGCAGAGTGATTCTTAGATGTACTTAACTTTTCAAGTTTTTTTAAAGTGAAGAAATATGATCGCAATTTAGATTAGCAGTTTTCCAAAAATTATATATATAAACATTTATATGTATGTATATGTATGACTTTATTTATGGCTAGACCTGATATAAATTTCCTGCCTCCACCTGCTGGATCTGATTTTCAGTTTCATTTAGCTACTAAGTGCAATAAAGCCAGCTAAATGATTTTAATATGTCTGCTTGGTCTGTAAAGTTAGGAAGTTGTATTGGAGGTGTATTTCCTTACATTGCACCATGTGCTTGCGAGATTACAGAATGATCCATCAGAGATTTGAGTTCAGACTGTTGTCTCAGATCTGACCTGACCAAGACCAATGCATAATACATAAGATCTAGTCCAGTGCTTTAGAAGATATAGGAGCTGATGACTGCATATTTCACTGGGATGCCTTGTCCTTCGATCAGTGTTTTTTTCTTTTTCTTCTTGCAGTGATCTGAAGGTGAAGATTGGAGACCAGAGGCTCAGTGCTCATAAATTTGTACTGGCTGCTCGCAGTGAAATCTGGAGTTTAGCTAACCTGGCTTCCACCTCAGAACTGGACCTCTCAGGTAAAAAATAGGCCTGTCACGATATCTATTTTTGTTCTACAGTATATTGCACCAAAATATATTGCAATAAACGATATTATTGTCATTTAAAGGCCATTTTACATCACTCATTACATAATGCCAGAATGATAATACAAATCATCACAAAGAGCACACAATATTTTATTTTTAAGAATATTTAATTTAATTATAGTCATTTTAACAATGTAATAGTAAATGCATATCCTAAATAAATAATAATTTATGTACCAAAAAAGTGCAAGGTAAAAAGTAACAGAAGCTGCAATATCTGCTACCAGATCTATTTTCAGTTGCCAGACACCCACGTGAAAGTATCCTGTAGTAATTTATAGTAAATACTATAGTATTTTTTAACTATACTGACACTGACACCTCCAATAGAGATAGAGGTTGCGCAATCAGCTATATGGTTGCTATAATAGTTTTTGTTATGTATGGGCGATATATATTGCGCCAAATATTATTGAGGTCATGTCCATGTGTTGTGCGATAAATCAATATATTGATTTCTGAGACAGACTTAGTAACAATTGCTTTGCTGTTTTCTACTACTTGTGATGTAGAACATCAATCACATTTTTCAAAAACATTTACAGCAGGTCAAACTTGTATTTGTGGTGGGAAATAAATACACAATTTGCATTGCCGTAAAAGTATTTTTATTTAATTGAGAAATTATGTTAAAAATTATATTTAAAATTTTATTTTAGCAGCCCTTACTCCACAGCAAAACCTTTAAATATTAATATAAGTATAAAATGCTGACATTATAGTCACATTCACTGTAGCCAACTTAAAACTATGAACAAAATATACCACTTAGAAGTTCTTAGTTTCTCTGGATTTGCAATTCATAATTATGTTTGAGGTGTAATTCTGATAACTACTGATTACATTTCTTCTTAATTTAAAATCAACAGGCTGTAATCTAAAGGATAAAATGACAGTTGATCAACATTCTAAAGATATTTTTCAGAATCAGTTGTTTAGAAATGTTTATATTCCTTAAAATATCAATGGAAGAGTCGAGAAAGCAATGCTTTTAGTCCACCGAGTTCAATGGCAGCAAATGACAGCATTTGGCATTTGTTATTTTCAGAACAATTATCGTTTTCTGCCAAAAAAAGAGCTCTTAATTTTTCACAGCTATATATATATATATACACATACATTATGAAAGTCAAACATAAGTATATTTATCTGTGAAACTGTAACTAGCAATGTGTGAGAAAAGCATTCTAAAAATGCTCTGGTGTGTTTTTCATTTTTCTTGTGTTTGCCTGTGTTTCCTAGATGCCAAACCAGAGGTGGCGATGGCCATGCTACGCTGGACATACACAGATGATCTGGAGTTGAATGGAGATGATGGCTTTCTTGTCGACCTAATGAAGTTAGCCAACCGCTTCCAGCTCCATCTCTTGCGAGAAAGGTACTTGAACTCTTCAAAATAACTGACTCACTCGCTGCTTAATTCCATTTCATTGTTATTCACCAACAAAAAACACCATGTAAATCAATGGTCTCAAACTCAATTCCTGGAGAGCCACAACTCTGCATAGTTTAGCTCCAACCAGCTTCACCTTAGACCTGGTTAATAGTCTCTAGTAGTCTTGAACACCATGATTAGTTGGATCAGCTATGTTTGATTAGAATTGGAGCACAACTCTGCAGAGCTGCAGACGTATGATGTAAATGGTTTTATTGATCACTCGTCTTTAAGAATATCAAATACAGATTATAAAGCACTTATCTGTAGTGCATTGATGTTGATGTTTGATAGTGAATCTATTTGCATTTGCATCGTACCAACATTTTTAGTCACTCTGAGTCCTATTCATCAAACGGAGTAGACATTTCCCTGAAAGCATGTGCTCTTTTACCTGGCATTTACTTGAAAGAGGCTTATGGTTGAGAGGAGAGTTGCGGTGATGCCTCATCATCAGCGCACCCTTGAGTTAAGTACCTAATCTTCTCCTGTCAAATCACTTTGGATAAAAGCAGCTGACTAATGGCAAGCAAACAGCCTGTGTGTTGGTGCGTTTACACTAATGATCAGCTTTTATTTTTCAGTACAAAGATAAAAAATAATAAAGAAACAAACATGCATGGGTCTTATGTTACTTGGAATTTGTTTCGGACCTACTAGCTGTCTACAGGGTTTACTTAGAATGTAGGAATTTATTTTAAAGTATATATATTTTGATCTCATTTTTGTAAAAGGAAAAAAAAGCAAATGCTCAAGTCTAAATTTGAGTTTATTCTAATGTGAGGTGAATATTTTTTCCTTTTTTTTTTTTTTTTTTTTTTTTTTTTTTTTTTTTTTTTTTTTTTTTTTTTTTGTGTTGGCAAAAAAGAAAAAGTCTCAATTATGAATTTCATGGAGAAGTTGTTAGAGTGACTCACTGTAGTATTGGTAACCTAGTAACCAGCAGTAAACAGGCAAACATAATGGCTGTTTCTCAATTCCAAGAACGCAGAACGGACTTGCGTTCTTGTGAAGACTGGTCTTTGCCAAGTTACCTCGGAAGAACGCATTCGAGAGACTGCGAGAACCGAGAACGCGTCCTGTAAGAAGGGAGATGCTGCGTTCTTCCTGATAGCCACGTGACCATCACGCGTTTTTAATGGAAACTTATTTAAACATTACACCATTCATACAATGAGTTATTGTTTTTCCCCCTTTTCACAATATATACTATGCATAAAAACTTTACAAATATACGTTGCACAATACATATGAAACTCATTTTAATATGAAATTTATCAAATATACACCCTTTTAGTAAGATTTTTTTATGGTAATGTTTTCTTTCACAGTCTCATTTTGGGAAACTCCTGACATAAGTTATATGTCTGAACTTTAATAATAAATCTATATAAAATGCTGCGCTTCCCACCTCCTTTATACAGCCGCAATGACTTCTGGGACTTCTTGAGTGAGTTTTTCCCTCAAGTCTGCATCGATGCGTCCTCGATATCAAGAACGCATCCGGGAACTTTTGCGCGTCCTCCGTTCTTGCGGTCTTGAGTTTTGGAACTGAACTTTGGCAGTTGATGATGACATTACACGAGAACACAAGGACACAAGATTGCTGAAAAATGCATATGAAACGGCCAAAGAGTTAGTCATGCATTTATTTGGCAAATGCAATTTCATCTCCATTGTTCACTTTAACTCCTATTCACAAAACCAAATCCACCTCAATCAAGTATAAAAGCTTTTTTTGATAATTTAATTTCCATCACTTGTTTCTTACGCAATACTTCAAAATGCCCATTAATTAATGTGATGGAAACCTAGATTATTGTATGATAATTATTTCACTGTTCAATATGCTTGGAATCAGTTCTTTTAACATTTTTTAGGGATGCACAGATACCATTTTTTTTTTGGAACCAATCCCGATACTGTACAGTGTTTTTTTTATTATTATTATTATTTTTTTTACATAATACAGTTTCTGTAGTTCTGCACAGCCGGTGCCTGAATGAAGCGCTTGATGCATCACTGAAACAGAGCGTAGCCCTCCAGTATCTGCGGACACTTCCAAAACAGAAGCACAAAGGAAAGAAATGAGTGCATTGAGGAACTGTCCAATGTATTAAGCATTTTCTAATTTAGAGTTTCAGGTAGGCCTACTTTGTGTGTGCAGAGCAGGTAAAAACCCTCTCTACTCCAGTGTTGCAAATGCGATCTGATCTTACAGACACGACGCAACATGATTTAAAAACAGCAATGAACTACATGTTGCAGGTCAAAATGAACCCATTTAATGCAAAACTGAATACATTTCTCCACTAATTACTTATATTTACTGGAACAATTAGTCTTGTAGAGTTTTATTTGTGTTGTCATGAACGCCACATGCAGTTTGAATTGTGAATGAATAGAGAATGATTGACAGGCACAGCGAAGGGAAGCTCTGAAATGAACATGAATTTAAGCACTTGACTATTCATCTGTACATCACATTAAACTATATAATGGCTTCAGAACTTTTGACATATAGTAGGCCTACATGACAACTTTCTAGTGCCTTGTAATAGGCTACATTTGGGGCTTTTGTTGGCTCATATATTACCCAGAATATAGCGCACACGCAAGATTGGATTTGGATCGGTACCAGCTGGCTGATACCCGATCCAGCCAAAATATGCGGTATCAAACCGATATCCGATCCAAGTATCGGGATCGGTGCTTCCCTAACGTTAACTAACCGATGCAGACTTTTTATTTTTTTAAACAGCCGTGTCAAAAGACCAACATTTACCATGGCCATGTTTCAGGATGAGGCCCAAATTGATAATGAAATTTTGTTTTTCACACATGAATTTGCTACCAATTGAACTGAACCCCACTGAATATCTTTGAAATGTTTTTGATCAAAGTCTCAGGTTAACCATTGCTGCATTTTGAAAAATATATATAATAACAATTAAAAGCTCTAATACTTTACTAATTTAACATAACTCGGCATGAGTTATTTTAAATGTAAGAAAATATTTCGGCATGATTACAATTGAAGCTTATTCCTGAAGCTTAATTTGCTCTTGGCTTCAGTGTCATTTTTACTTTGCTTTTTCAATACATTTATTTATCTTTGCTGAATATTTGACTATTGAATTTTTTAAAAGAGGTGTCTGATCCCGAAATTTGGAATACTTGCGTATACCAAAAATATTTATGATTTAGAAATATGGAAACGAGGATGTTATTAATCTGTATAATTAAATATAAAAGTATATAATCTTAGGTTAGGTGTAAATGGTAATAATTTAAGTAATTTAAAATAATAATCCATTTGATAAGCACATCTAATTAGTTTCAACACTTATCATGTTGTTTTATATGCACAGTGAGCTGTAAATGTGTTTCTTAAATGCAGATGTGAGAAAGGAGTGATGTCATCAGTGAACGTGAGGAACTGCATCAGGTTTTATCAGACAGCTGAAGAGCTGGACGCCGCAACATTGATGAACTATTGTGGAGAGATTATTGCCAGTCACTGGGTAAGTCAGAAGAAAGGAGTTGTCGTTATCATCATTTTTTTTTTTAAGACCAATCAGATTTGGAAATTGTTTTAAAGATGCAATAGCCTTGATTTTCTTTAATATCGTTTTTTTTAATAGTACACTTGTAATACTCCATAATAATACAGTTCTAGGCATAATTTTAACATTGTTGCATTAATTACTGATTAATAAATTGACTTCCTGACATGGAGAAATGGCTTTTGTCCATTTCATGTTCACCATTCAACGGCAGCAGGATTTTGTTGCTCTCGTTGAAGTTTGGGGTCTTCTTTATGAGTCCTTGTAAATCCCCACAAGGTGTAATGATTGATTTCCAAGGTTATGTTTATGACCAGGATGGTAAAGGAAATCTTGTGATAGTTTTACAGGCTCTTTCTCATCTGAGTGAACCAAACACATCAATATGGGCTCAGCAAACCTTGAGCAAGACCTTGAAAAAGACCACAGGGAGTCTCTGATTTGAATAATTAGTCATAAATCAAGCCACCTGCTGTTTTAAAGGAGATTGTTCGGTTTGTTTTGACTGTGTATTCATATAAAGGAGAGGATTGTTTTATTGTTGTTGTTTGCTTGATTTTTTTTTAATTATGGAGTGATAAAAGGATTCACAAATTCCAATCCGGATAAAAAAATGTCCCAAAAAAAGATATTAACTTTAGATTGATCCAATGTTCATATGTGTGTATGTATGCAAATTATAATGCATAATATAGCATTATTTCTATATTTAAACGCATTTTGTGAAAACGTGTAATACAAAAAATGTTGGAAAAGAAAGTCTAGTAACAGTCTAAATGGCAATCCTCACTATTAACTAAGTGTCTTGTTACCTGACTTTGTTATAAATATTGGTTACTTATTTGTAATTATAAAGTGCATATTCAGCATGATTTTAGTGTGCGTTTCTACTCCCACCCAATACCTAAACCCAACTACAACCTTAACGATTAACATACAACAAATTAGGAGTTTGAGCTAAAAGTCATAGTAAATGGTTTGTAAATGGTACCATAAATAAAGTGACTTAATTTCTTATTCTAAAAATTTTTAAGAATTATATTGATATCAGTTTTTTTTTTAGCCATTCATCCACAGTTTCTAAATTAGTTGCTTATTTTATCCCTCTTAAACAGGATGATCTGCGGAAAGAGGACTTCAGTACCATGGATGCTCAACTTCTCTATAAGATGATCAAATCTAAAACCGAGTACCCCCTTCACAAAGCTATTAAAGTAGAGCGAGAAGATGTGGTCTTCCTTTATCTAATAGAGATGGATGCCCAGGTAAGAAGTGGGATTGTGGTACCATTAAGTGGTATAAATGCATAAGGATGCAGAAATAAATCCTATCAAGTGATGTTTTTGCATGGGTATTGACTGGACGTCTTGTGCTGAACGAATATGAGACTAAACTATTTCTTGTAAAAAATGCAACAAAAAAAAACCCCTTTTATAGTTGTTAGTGAAGTCCAAGAGCCACGATTTTGCCCTAAAACTAATGTGAGTACTTTCACTATGTACCACATCATTAAGGGTTTTCCAATCAGCCTGATGATGGCGCTACAGTGACCAAAAACATGAAATTGCTCATAACTGCTGACTGCACTCAAGTGTCTTATATGGCCAAGTCCCATGTTTTTCACTCAGAAAAATTACTGTCTAAACTCTTTAAGCCAATAATAATGTTAAAATATCAGGGCCCGTATTTGTCAAGCTTCTCAAAGTTTTAAATGCTGACAATTGAATTGAATTGAATTGACAATTTAAATTAACAATTGACATGAAATTTACTCCTACTTACAAACTTAAGTGTAAAAGCAAGTGATCTGAAAATTATCTGAAGCCAAGAATTACTCTCCCGTTTTTTTTTAAGCTCCAGATCTCTCTCAAGGGGTTAGGAGTTGTCAGTATGGGGTTCTTTTATCGCTGGGGAGTAGAAAAGTGCATGGGACACATTGCTGTGACCTTGTTGACTGAATGATGATGCGCTGAAATCCACTTTGCAGAAATCAGCAGCCGAACAGTGATTTGCTGTTTGCCAGTTCTCTTGTGAAAAGGCTTTTTTTATGTCTCTGCTTGAGTGTGTAACCACAATGCACAAATAGAGAAAGCTCTCTCCGACGATAAGCTGGAGCTATAATTGGTTTAATGCAGTAGATAATTTGCGGTTGATTTATTTTAATCATGTATATTTAGTTATTTTAGTTATACCTGCTGAATCTTGTACTATTGCATTGGGTCGGGTTGCAGATCTTTTGTTTAGAGACAGAGATGTGCATGAATCTTTCAGGAGAGGAATAATGTTTTTTAGAATTTTTGACAGCAAGCAGTTAATCAAACGTTCTCATTTAGAAAGAGCAGGCATCACCATTTATCAGCGATTTGTGGTTGGTCTCACCACCACTAAAAGCACTCTGCTTTAAAAGTTTGAAATAAGACATGCTGGGAAACGAGTTGAAGTTTCCTTTCCAGTATCAAGTGTATAACATAATATATTCTGTTATTCCTTATCAAATCTGTGTTGAATTTAAACTCGTAGGAATTCCATTTAATAATAATAATAATAACAATAATAATTAAATGATATTCTTATATGAAGAAATCTACTGCGATTGGTCTGTCAATGTTGTCATCCAAAATCACATCTAAAGTGTCGTGAATCACCTCTAATATGGACATCTAAGATTTACTCCTACCCTTCACTTAAAGTACGACTGGGATGCATTATAAGTAACTTTGAAGTGCAACTTTGAGCCAAGAATCGTTTTACTCTTAAGCCAATTCTTAGCACTGTTATTATGAGTAGTAATAATAATAATTTTAAAAGCTTGATAAATACAGACCTAGGTCTTGGGGTACACTTGGCCACGCCTGTTATCCCTAACCAAAACTTTTCTAAAGTGATAGAGAGCATGTAACATGCATTTCTAAAGAAGCATAACTTTTTTTAACAAGAGCAACCATTAGGTCACATACTTATTATTTAGGTAGAAAATGCTAGCTATTTTTTGTATTTCTGAATTTCCTTTGTAGTGGTTACAGATTTACTAAAGGATAAATAATATGTTTTCACAAATAAACCTATTGGCGTTAAGTTAAATTACTTATTAGATTTTGAACAGCATGCATAGGCTCAACAGTGTGTAAAATAAAATCAATATTTTGTTCTTTAATGATAAGATTTCTTTAAATAAAGTCATGAATCTGTTTTCATTTCATTCCCAAGTTACCAGGAAAGCTGAATGAGCTGGACAATAATGGAGACTTGGCGTTGGATCTGGCTCTGTCCAAGAAGCTGGAGAGCATCGCCACTACACTGGTCAACAACAAGGCGGATGTTGACATGGTGGACCAGAGCGGCTGGAGTCTTCTACACAAGGCAATCCAGAGAGGTGATGTGCACTTCAATCTGGCCTGAGTGAATAATTCAGTGTGCCATTTTAACTATTAAGTTGATTTCACACAAACGCTATTGAAGATCTATTTTGTTGGCCTAAATACTCTACCCATGTATCTTTGTCTGTCTCTTTAGGAGATGAATTCGCCTCCACTTTCCTGATCCGTCACTCAGCGCAGGTGAATGCCGCCACGGTTGGGGCAGTGGAGACGCCTCTCCACCTGGTCTGCTCTTTCAGCCCTAAGAAACACAGTGGTGAGGTTATGGCTGGCATGGCACGCATCGCTGAGGCTCTGCTCAAAGCTGGTGCCAACCCCAACATGCAAAACAGCAAAGGACGGTGGGTGAAATAAACCAAAGATTTGTTCTGCATGAATGTTTTGATAGGTTAGATATGTTTACACTATTTAATCCATTGATTTTATTTTTATGTGTTTTTTTTTTTTTTAGGACGCCACTACATGAGGCTGTGGTGTCAGGAAACGAACCGGTTTTTAATCAGCTTCTGCAGTGCAAACAGTAAGATCTTTCATATATTTTTTGTTTCAAAATGAATTATCTGAAATTATTAAGTGTTCTTTATACATGGAAAAGACAGAACAGTCAAAACAATGTTTTAAGAAGTACAAATGCAACAGGGTGCTCTATGAGATGGTGTTTCCAATGATGCATTACCTGACCTTCCATTCTGACAAAGTAACTAGGAGTAATATCAAAATTAGGGATGCACCGCTACCATTTTTTTGGATCCGATACCAAAATTCTGAGTATCAACCGATACAGATCTGATCCCGATACTGTGCCTTTTTTGTTTTTAAAGCATAATACAGTTTCTATAGTTCTGGTATAAACTCAAATATACATCATCTTCAGTAAAAATAACATACCTATAGGTCTGCTGTATATGACAGACGACACAATCTAACTAAAAACATGATACTTGCTGTAAACTAGGCTACATTATTTGAGTATTCGTGACATTGATCTGCTGTGGTCCAGCTTATGTTTCCTTTTTTAATGTTAAGATTTTTCTTTGAAATCTGTGATAGGCTACCACTATTGACACTAATCGTTGGTAAAATAGCCAGTCTTTTAGCAAAGCCTGATATTTCTCTGCAGGTTTGATGCAGACTAAACTGTCTGAGGCCAGTTTTACTTCTAAAACACTTTCTCTTTTCTGTTAATGACAATCCATATTGCGCCTGTCAGTTTCACTTTTATTAATTTAATCAACTACTTTGACCACAGTGAGCCAGGCTTTACAAACTATTCGCACCAATTAAAGTATTCCCCTCGGAAGAATAAACTCAGTCGAAAGGATTACAGAACAGAAACTCTTTGTGAGAATAATTTTGCGGAGTGAGGCATGTCGTGTCTGCTCAGCCGGGATACGTGAATGATACGCTTGATGAGCCACAGAAAGAAGAAGAAGAAATGAGTGTGTTGAGGATTTGTCCAATGTATTATTGAGCCTTTTCTAATTAATTTCAGGTAATCCTACTTTGTGTATGAAGAGCAGGTAATAAGCCTGCGAATGCGATTTGCTAATCTAACTGACACAGCGCAACATGATTTAGAACCACCAATGAACTCCTTGTTGCAGGTCAAAATGAACTAATTTAATGCAAAACTGAATGCATTTCTCCACAGATAACTTATATTAACAGGAACAATTAGTCTTGGGGAGAGTTTTTCATAATCGTCATGAAAGCGACATGCAGATTGAATTGTAAATGAATGGAGAAAGATTAACAGGCGCAGCAGCGGGAATCGCTGAACTAAACATGAATTTAACCACGTGAATATTCATCTGTACATTAAACTATACAATGGCTTCAGATCTTTTGGGATATTGTAGGCCTACATGACAACTTTCTAGTGCCTTGTAATAGGCTACCTTCATGACTTTTGTTGCTTTATGGATTACACAGAATATAGCGCAGGCGCAAGATCGGATTTGGATCGGTACCAGCTGGCTGATACCTGATCGAGCAAAAATATGCGGTATAACTGATATTCCATCCAAGTATCAGGATTGGTGCATCCCTAATCAAGATGTGATTTATTTATAGTCATCTAGACGGGCAAAAGTTGAAAAAAAAGTTGTATTTTTGATCATCTATTGTTCAAGAAGTCTTTTTAAGAAATAATGAAAAGAGTCGGCTTAAGGATGCAAGAAATACAGTCCTAAAAATACAGTGCGCATCTAAAATCTTATGCTGTCTGAATCAATACTGCAATTAAATTTGCACTTATAGCACTTCATTTTCCTGTTGTATGTAAACTTTAAGCATGAAATAAACAACAGAATAAACGTAATCTGCAGCTCCTTATAAATGACTGTCACACAAATAAAAGACTGCAGCATAAATATCTTTTTTTGGAGAGCTTTCTAGAGCTCTTCCTTGACTTGAAATTGGTGTGACATACAGGTAATGCTCATTACCTCTCAGTCATCAGACATCCACCTTTTTCCACACTGTACTACTGTGTTTCAAATGATGTGTTGCACATCCAGTTTGGTGAACCTCCAGTTAGAAGAACAGACACAAATCACCTAAAATAATATGCCCATGCTACAATTAACCCATATAAATAGTGAAACCTGAGTGTTTGTGCTTAATTTTTAAAAATAATGTTGTGTTTGTTTTTTCAATGTGATGTTAATATTGCCAGTCAATCTGTGGCTCTTAAGTTCACAGTGTTTTGTTCCTGCAGATTATTGTCTCTATTTATTACCTACAATACAGTAATATATTGCTGCAGAAAGACTTGTTTTTGGTGTTATTCATGGTCTGCTGAAAATAATTGGTTAATTGTAATATGTTGCCTTTTAATATTTGATGAATGAACTGTGAGGAGAATAATTACACCTCATTGTACACCATTTTCAAAATACTTACTCCTATAACAAATCATTATGGGCTATTGGGAAATGGTAGATGATATGAATACTGGTAGCATTGACATTCTTGCTTCTTTTTCTATGCTCTCATATGATTGTAATGTGACATTTTCACTTCTGTTTTTAATGAATGAACAAAACCAGTGATTTGCAATATTGTTTTCTTCATTAAATTATTTGATAATGGATTCTAATTTTTGATTTTACAATGTCTATTTTGCCTGGTTTACCCTGTATTTTCTCTTCTTTTTGTTCAGGTTGGACCTGGAGCTGAAAGATCACGAAGGCAGCACTGCACTCTGGCTGGCCCTGCAATACATCACTGTGGCCTCTGACCCCTCTGTTAACCCTTTTGAAGACGAGGCTCCTGTTGTGAACGGCACTTCATTTGATGAGAACAGCTTTGCAGCACGGCTTATACAGAGGGGGAGCAATCCTGATGCACCAGACACTAACGGTACCACACTTTTTGCACTTACTTGAATATTCACTTGGTCTTCTTTACAACTTGTGAAGATGTTAATCGTGGCATGTCTTCCTCAGGCAATTGCCTTATGCAGAGAGCAGCCGTCGCAGGAAGTGAAGCAGCCGCTATCTTTCTGGCCACACATGGAGCTAAAGTCAATCACACCAACAAATGGGTTAGTGTCAGATTAGTTATATTTTACATGCATACATTATTCCCTCACAGGCCACTTTATTAGGTACACCTTACTAGTACCGGGTTGGAGCCCCTTTTGCCTTCAGAACCTTCCTTAATCCTTCATGGCGTAGATTCAACAAGATACTGGAAGTATTCCTCATAGATTTTGGTCCATATTGACATGATGGCATGACTTAGTTGCTGCAAATTTGTCAGCTGCACATCCATGATGCGATTCTCCCATTCTACCACATCCCAAAGGTGCTCTGTTGGATTGAGATCTGGTGACTGTGGAGGCCATTTGTGTACAGTGAACTGATTGCCATGTTCAAGAAACCAGTCTGAGATGATTCGCGCTTTGACATGCTGCATTATCCTGCTGAAAGTTGCCATCAGAAGATGGATACACTGTGTTCTTAAAACTAGTGACATGGTCTGCAACAATACTCAGGTAGTCTGTGGTGTTGGCACTATGCTCAACTGACACTAATGGGCCCAAAGTGTGCCAAGAAAATAACTCCCACACCATTACACTACTGTTACCAGCCTGAACTGTTGATGCAGGATGGATCCATGCTTTAAAGTTGTTAATTCCAATTTCTGATCCTACCATCTGAATGTTGCAGCAGAAATCGAGACTCATCAGACTAGGCAATGTTTATCCAATCTTATATTGTTCAATTTTGGTGAGCCTGTGCGAATTGTAGCCTCACTTTCCTGTTCTTAGCTGACAGGAGTGGCACCCAGTGTGGTCTTCTGCTGCTGTAAACCATCCGCCTCAAGGTTGGATGTGTTGTGTGTTCAGAGATGCTTTTCTGCATACCTCGGTTGTAACAAGTAGTTAATTGAGTTACTGTTGCCTTTTTATCAGCTCCAACCAGTCTGGCCATTCTCCTCTGACCTCTGGCATCAACAAGACGTTTGTGTCTACAGAACTGCCACTCACTGGATATTTTCTCTTTTTCAGACCATTCTCTGTAAACCCTAGAGATGTCTGTATGTGAAAATCCCAGTAGATCAGCAGTTTCTGAAATACTCAGACAAGCCCATCTGGCACCAACAACCATGCTACGTTCAAAGTCACTTAAATCACCTTTCTTCTCCATTCTAATGCTCAATTTAAACTGCAGCAGGTCGCCTTGACCATGTCTACATGCCTAAATGCATTGTCATGTGATTGGCTGATTATAAATTTGCATTAACGAGCACTAATAAAGTGGCTGGTGTGTATATATTATTGTACCATTATTAATTTAGTTTAATCTCATACTACAGTAGATCTTCATTCATTT
Source organism: Danio aesculapii (assembly GCF_903798145.1). NCBI lineage: Eukaryota > Metazoa > Chordata > Actinopteri > Cypriniformes > Danionidae > Danio > Danio aesculapii. Next base: position 32,321,018 of record NC_079439.1, read on the forward strand.
TTTTTGTAACAGGATGCTTTCTAATTAATGTATTATGTAATTTCATTATAGAGATGAATCTCAGTTATAATAAAAGTGGAATCAAAACCAACCAACCACCTATACATCATGCGGCAAGACTGTTTATAGTTTAACTTTTTAAATTGATATATAATTAGCATCTAATAAACAGTATAATACTTTTACCCAATTGAAAAAATCTAAGATCTTTAGATCAAGATTTCAAAATATTGTACAACTACCAATAGGGGGCGATAAGCACTAAGATTGTAACTTTTTCATTAAACAGCTGCTTTTTGGCATCAGTTCCTTTTGCGGATCACCAGCTTGTAGCTTTGGTGTTCTGTTAAGATTGTCTTTTGTGTTTATGATAAAGTTGATTGAACTTACTCCCAGGAGGGACCAACATCAATAAGTTTTGGGGTTAATCAACCAAGAGTCCAGGGTTTAGCAGATGGTAAGTTAACTTTCACCCCCCGGTTTCTTATGGATTGTTTTTCTTTTTAGGGAGAGACGCCTCTCCATACGGCGTGCCGCTGTGGCCTGGCAGGACTGACAGTTGAGTTGCTCCAGCAGGGGGCCAATCCTAACCTGCAGACTGACAGCGCTTTGCCTGGTGGAGTGGAGAAGAGCCAGGGAGTCTCTCAGCAGAGCCCGCTCCACCTGGCCATTGTTCATAACCATCCGGATGTGGTGTCTGTTATACTAGAACAGAAAGGTAGGTTGAGAGATGATGCTCAATTTGACTACTGATCTGTGCAGCTTCTTATGCATGTTATTCTCCTCCATCTCTCATAGCCAATGCGCTACATGCCACCAACAACCTGCAGATCATCCCTGACTTCAGTTTGAAAGACTCCATGGATCAAACCGTTCTGGGTCTTGCTCTCTGGACTGGTGGGTTCTGCCAAAATCTCTTTTAATGAGTTCACACTGCCTCACTGTTAATGAGTTCACCGTTTCCTGTTTTTGCTTGTATCCTGTTTTAGGTATGCACACTATTGCTGCTCAGCTGCTTGGCTCTGGAGCAGCCATTAATGACACCATGTCTGATGGACAGACGCTGCTTCACATGGCCATCAAAAGACAGGACAGCAAAAGCGCCCTTTTTCTGCTGGAGCACCAGGCCGATATCAATGTCAGGTAATGCACCTGCTATGAACATCCACACATCCACCACACGTGTTCAAGTCCCGTTCCGTCTGCTTCAAGACATGGCTGCCACTTATAAAGTTGATGCCATATACATTAGAGGATAATTTCACTATGAAAAGGAAACTACTATAAAATAAGATAGACAATTACTTACATTTATTTATTTTAACAGATGCTTTTATCTAAAGTGACTTAAATACAAAAAAGGGTAAAAGAATTTCAAATCACCAGAAAGCAGGGATTCTCAACCGGTGGGCCATGGGCTTCAGTGATCCTGCAGGTGGGCTGCGAGATGGCTTAAAATTAACTTAAATATTATACTATAATTATTTTATTTCGTTATTAAATATGTCCTATTAAAATGTTCGAAGTGATGCCATTTCCGGTTTCTGTATTGAATAGGCTAATTCGGACTCTGTGCAAAAACAGCCTCACTGGTTTTTTACACAGATATGCCTCACAGACATATATAATGCTTAAAATTCCAACTGCTGCACGTCAACTAGGACAGCATTCTCAGTTCTATAAATCAAACCGTCACATAAATGTAAAGATAACGATGGTTATGAGTTATAATAACCAGTTAGCGTGTGCCTCACATCTGCGACTCGAACTGTATCAGAGTCGCAGAGGTCTGTTGATTCACAAACTATGTGTGCTCTCTTTTTGTCAATACTTTAATATATCTGCTTATTTTTCCAAATGAATGTCCTGCAAGTGTTTTGGAATGCGTGCCCAAACGTAGCGAGACTCTGTGGTGTTCAGTAATGAACAGCTGTTCATCGTTCCTGTCAGCAAACTCCAATATTCAGCTGCAAACCCATAAAAAAAAGTTCTTTTTTTAATGGTCTTTAAAGTGAAATAATGCAACGTAAACAAAGGAGGCTGACAAAAAGGATCATTTTCAATGGAAATTTCAGATGGCACTTAGAGGTTTTTGCATCTGAACTCTTCATACATACATACATACATACATATATATATACATACATACATACATACATACATACATATACATACATACATATATATATATATATATATATATATATATATATATATATATATATATATATATATATATATATATATATATATATATATGAAAGTGTAAGTGCGTGCGATTTAAAATTGTTGAAAATTATGTATTTAGTTGTGTTTTGTTATTTGTAACCGCGTGTACTGTATCAGGTTAACTCTTTATATTCTCATATATCCCGTGTAAAGCCACGTTGAAAACGCGACGCGTGCCGCTTTGTTTACGGATCGTCAGCTGTTCCTACAAGCGAGCAATGGTCAAGTTTCAAAATATTTCAGCTCAGGTTTGAGGTGAGGTGTCTAAATTGCACCCTGCAAGCTGAACTGGCGCTCTAGGCGAACGGTGAGGGTAAAATGTGTGTGTGTTGTGTCTTCTGAGGAGGAGGAGTGTAGTGTGTGTGTGTGTGTGTCTGTGTGAAAAGAGCAGGTAGACTGTGATGGGCTAGAACAGGGGTCACCAAACTTGTTCCTCGAGGGCCAGTGTCCTGCAGATTTTAGCTCCAACCCTAATCAAACACACCTGAACAAGCTGATCAAATTTTTACCAGGTATTCTTGAAACTCCCAAGCAGGTGTGTTGAGGTAAGTTGGAGCTAAACCCTGGAGGGACACCGGCCCTCCAGGAGCGAGATTGGTGACCCCTGGGCTAGGAGATCTCCTCGCCAGTTCTTGGAGTTTTTGCTCAATAAAATAGTTAGTCATTGGTATTTTCAAGTCCATCGTCTGTATTTACATTCACCCACTGGCAGCCAAAATCCACGCCTTACACTATGAAGCGTGTATGCACTGTGACTACTTTTATATTGTTAATTAGCAGCTGGGCATTTAACTCTGTCTAGCGCTGAAGGCTGTCAGTTTCGACCAATCGCAACAGGCTGTCATCTGTCCAATCAGCGCAGATTAGCTTCGCACTGAGGACGGGTTTGGGTACAAATGAATCGCTGAACGATTCATATGGGAGTCGCTGGAATAATTAGGTAAAAATAAATGCAGATTATAAGACCATGAAAGTGTTTTTTGACCTTTTATGCATATTAGACTGTTGTTGGAGACCCTTACAACCTAAATATGACCCTATTTTATGTATAATAGGGGCTCTTTAACACCGATAACGGCCCAGCACTAATATATACATATATATGTTTCACTTTTTTATAAAATGTAGGAAAAATAAGAGAATAGTTGTAGAAGGCAAAAGAAATGTTTTGCTAATAAATAAAGCTTTAAAATAAGCATTTTCTCCAGACAATCAGTTTGGGCCTTCAAAAAAATTTTTGAGAAGGAGGTGGGCCTCGAAGTGAAAAAGGTTGGGAACCCCTGTCAGAGAGCAACTTTATGCAGTAGTCAACATTTGATGTGGATCAAAAACATTTTTCATTATTGTAGTAGGCTTATCAAAGTATCAAGTTAGTTATCAACCTTGATTGGCCTTGAAGGTCATCAGTTCCTTATCCTTCATCGCTGTTCAGTGCAAACACAGATACACGAACTCTGGAGTGTTTTAATGCCACGTAGATCAGTCAATCCCTCAGTGGATCGCTTGTATGTCAGCTCATAGACAAAATCAGCTGATTGATGACACTTTGAAACGCTTTAATATGTGTGTATCTGTGTTTGCACTTTGTAAACAGCGGTGAAGCATGGTGAACTGGTTATTTCTGTTGAGTACATGAACACAATGACCAATCAGCGGTTTTTAAGAATGTGGTGAAATGTTAGTCGTTTTCAATTTCTGTACCGATTGGTACCGTACTATATATATTTGACAACCCTAGTTCTAAGATAAGAATGGGTGTTGTTCACTAGTTTTAGACAATTTTCATAAACATTTTTTATTGCACATACATGTGTATATATACACACTTATGTATTCCTACAGGTGATCTGTCAAGCCCACTTACCTGTGTGAAGCTATTAATCTCGCAACGTTTTCCAAGAAATCTGGAGCATTTATGAAAGAGTGTGTGGTGCATTTGGAGAGGAAAAGAGATTATCTCCGACAGGTGGTTTGACTATAGATTAAAAATCATGCTTTGTTCCAGGACCCAGGAGGGACAGACGGCTTTGCAGTTGGCCATCAGTAACCAGCTTCCTTTAGTAGTGGACGCCATCTGCACCAGAGGAGCCGACATGTCAGTGGTGAATGAGAAGGGGGATCCTCCACTCTGGCTGGCTTTGGAGAATGGTTTAGAGGACATTGCATCAACATTGGTAAGGCCTTCTTTTTTATATATATATATATATATATATATATATATATATATATATATATATATATATATATATATATATATATATATATATATAAATATATATATATATATATATATATAAATATAAATATATAAATATAAATATATAAATATATATAAATATAAAACTTTCCAGTATTTTTTAAATAATACATGCTAAAATGGGTTGAATTTGCTTGTCTTTTTTTTGTTTTTTAATAGGTGAGACATGGGTGTGATGCGACCTGCTGGAGTTCAGGGCCAGGAGGATGTCAGCAGACTCTTCTCCACAGAGCTATCGATGAGAACAATGAGGTCACTGCCTGCTTCCTTATACGCAGGTTTGCACTCCATTCTTTGTTTTGTCTTGCTCCTGGGAATAGTTCGTGTTAAAAATAAAGTAAACCACCAAATAAAATATGTCTTGTTTAAAAGCCTGTGATTAACACAAACTCAATTTCTTTTATTTTAAGCTGTAATCAGTGACACCCCCTCCCGTTTTTTTTATACTTGTCTTAAAGGCAGTTACGGGTGACTAAATAGAAATTTAGAGGTTTTCAGGCACAATAAAGTGAGCGTGAACTGGAAGTTATTTCACTGTTGATGTACTTCCAACTGAAACAGAATATTAATTAGAGGGTGGAGTTTTTTTTTCCACATCATTCTCTCAAAGAAAACTTTAAAACGTTATGAGGGGCGTGGTTAAACATATTGATATAGAGTTACTATGGAAGCCCTCAGGTTGACATTAACAGATTGACCGCCACACCAAATGGGGATGAAAATGGTCAGATTTGGCTAAAGATTACCAAAACAAAGTTTTTTAGGGGATTAACTTGCATAGATGAATTCTTCTCTTTTTTCCAATTCCTTTTTATTATATTTTAACATGTACATACACATTTCCATGTACCATATAACATAAACCAACAAGCAAACAAATGATCAAACAAAACAAAAGGCGTCTCAGTATTTTACATCAGAATAATATATCACCTCTTTTACTAATCTTCTAGTAAAACATTTCCAACTCCAACACCTTTTAAAAACAACATAAAAGGTCCCCAAACCCAAATCTGGTATTCATTTCTTAATATACAAGTTATTTTTTCCATTGACATGTTTGTTACCATCTCTTTCAGCCAATGGCCTATATTTGGTGCACATATACTTTTCCAATTTAAAGAAGCAAGCCATTTCTCTTGCAGAGTACATGTATTCATAAATATGTTCTGTCTTTTTTAACTTGATCTCCTTGGGATATAAATGAAATAAAAAAAAAATTCAAGGAGACATTGGTATGTTAACCTCAATAATCATTTCTTTCACACCTTTCCAGAAGTTCTGCCTTCCTTTACATTCCCATATACAGTGATACAGCGTTCATTTAAGGTCCCTGAGTCTCAATCTAGTATCTGGAATATTTTCATTATATTTATGCAATAAAACTTGAGTTATGTAAATCCTCATCAACCGCTTATATTGTAATCGTTTCAGACGAGTGTTTATTGTTAGTGCTTGTGCTTCCTCGCATGTCTTTATCCAGTCGATTAATCATTTAAAAAAAAAAACAAAGTGAGCTAGCAAAAAATAACATTGCAAATTTTAATTTCAGTAGGGCTTTAATTGTCATTCTACATCATCACACATGTACTTCTGGTCATTTGCATTGAGAATTCATATATGTAAAGATAATTTGTGCTCATTCAAAAGGAACAAAATACGCAAGAATCGTACTCTTTGGGGCTTATCCAGTATTCAATGTGATGACAACGTCCTGGTTCAGGCTATAACTGCTGGCCTTTTACACAATCTTTTAAAGACTTTTGTTTTAAAATAAAGTAATCTATGAATTGTATTGCTGGTTAAATTAATGAAATTCATTCCAAGTAATCACTTACATAAAAATAATTGATTACTAAATGAGTAGACGTTGCAAAAGATAACCTAAAATAAAGATACAGAAATTAAATGTTCTTTGAATGTCACCTTGTTTTTTCAGTGGCTGCGACGTGAACAGCTCGAGGAGGCCTGGTCCTAATGGTGAGGGTGATGAGGAGGCGAGGGATGGACAGTGTCCACTGCACCTGGCTGCGTCCTGGGGTCTGGAGGAGGTGGCACAGTGCCTTTTAGAGTTTGGAGCCAATGTTAATGCACAGGTTTCTACGCACTTTAGCGTTCTTTATTTTATTCTTTAGATGAAAGAATAGCTTCTTTTTTTAGATCGGTCTCGTATACCCTGACAATGTCTGCAATGTCAATTTCTGTGCCTGCAGGATTCAGAGGGTCGCGCTCCCATCCACGTCGCCATCAGCAACCAGCAAAGCGTCATCATCCAGCTGCTCATCTCCCACCCTGAAATCCGGCTGAATATACGAGACCGACAAGGCATGACGCCGTTCGCCTGTGCCATGACCCACAAGAACAACAAGGCTGCTGAAGCTATCCTCAAGCGAGAGTCTGGCGCTGCTGAACAGGTTTATTGGTGCTATTATATTTGCATAAAAAAATAAATAAATCAGTTGTAACAAATCACGTTGTCATATATGCAGTGTCACAAGCCACTAAATGAATGTTCTTTCTGTGTCAAGGTGGACAACAAAGGTCGCAACTTTCTCCATGTGGCTGTGCAGAATTCAGACATAGAGAGTGTGCTGTTCCTCATCAGTGTACAGGCCAACGTCAACTCCAGAGTGCAGGACAGTGCCAAACTCTCGCCTCTACACCTGGCCGTGCAGGCAGGATCCGAGATCATTGTCAGAAATCTGGTAAAGCCAAAGATGCAGGAGTTTCTGTTCTCTTTTTTCTTTTCTTTTAAATTTTTAAGTAGTGAAACATGTATTAAGTGACACGGTGGCGCAGTGGGTAGAGCTGTCGCCCCACATCAAAAATGTCTGTTCTTTTGTTTTTAGTTTAGTTTAAAACATTATTAATCCCCTTGGGGCAATTCATTCTGACATGGTGGTGCTTCACATATAACAAGAATAACACACTCCACAATAAACACCAACGCTTAACATCAAGTACACACACACCCAAAAAAAAACACAAAAAATCAATAACAATAATAACTAATAATAATAATCAATTGATTAACTGCATTTATTACGTAACCGAATTGCTTCAGGCACAAAAGTAAATTTATAATGATTTGTAGAACATCTTATTGTCCTTAAACGTTGCTCAAGGGTCATCCACTCAAAATATCTGCTCAAGGGGTGTGTGCTGTCTCCTAGTATTTTATGTGCCATCCTCAACACCTGCTGTTCGTAATAGCATGCCAGACTTCGCAGGGGAACTCCTAAAATTTTTGAGCACAAATTAACAATGCCTCAAAGACGATTCTTGTTTTTTTATAGAAAGTGAAGCAAACCAGCAAATAAAGGAAAAGGACATAATGCTTTCAGTAAATGAATGGTTCGAGCCCCGGCTGGGTCAGTTGGCAATTCTGTGTGGAGTTTGCATGTTCTCCCCGTGTTTGTGTGGGTTTCCTCCGGGTGCTCCGGTTTCCCCCGCAGTCCAAAGACATGCGCTATATGTGAATTGGGTTAGCTAAATTGGCCATGGTGTATGTGTGTGAATGCAAGAGTGCATTTGCTGCGTAAAACATATGCTGGATAAGTTCATTCCGCTGTGGCAACCCATGATTGATTAAAGGACTAAGTCAAAAAACATGTATTTTCTGAGATCATTGTAAGAAATCTGTAAGTCCAAAAACGTATTTTTTCCCATTCCTTTAATTTCCTTTTTCCATTCTTTGTTTTTCCTGTTCTTTTCCTTTCCTTTCATTATCTTTACTAATTATTCAGTTCAGTTCTACTTCTGTACTGCTTCTCACAAAAACTATCATTGCAAAGCTTCACAAAATGAACGCATCATTACATTACAGTCAAAATTAGAAAAGTAATGAATTTTCTGAGGTGGTTGTCTGAAGTCTTGTAAATCCAACGATGAAGGATTCTTTCTTTTTCTAAAACCTTTTCCTTACATTTACTTTAATATCCTCCTTTTTCTTTTCCCAGTTTCGTTTCTATTCTCTTCCATTTTCTAATACTTTTCTATTCTTTTCTATTCAAGTACTGAAACATGTATTTTATCTTGTTGCATTTGTGGATTGCAGCTCCTGGCTGGTGCTAAAGTAAACGAACTGACCAAGCATCGTCAGACAGCGTTGCATCTTGCTGCTCAACAGGATCTTTCCACGATCTGCTCTGTCCTGATTGAGAATGGCGTTGACTTTGCAGCCGTCGATGAGAATGGAAACAACGGTAGATTATTGTGCTAATCTCAGATTTTCAGTAAAGTGTCTCTCTAGTCAGTGTAAATCAGAATCATTTTAGCACGAAAAAGTTAAATCATTAAAACAGTATAAATAAATTCCATTTCCTCCTCCTAGCACTTCATCTGGCCGTGATGCAGGGGCGACTGAACAATGTGCGTGCTCTACTGACCGAGTCCAACGTAGATGCGGAGGCCTATAATTTAAGGTTATACATCTACATCTACATCTTTCACCACATGCTAGCAGTTATACATTTATTTATATACTATTTTAAATGCAAAAATGTATTCTTTTTTTATTATCATAATACATTGTTTTTATAACCTAAAAATTTCATTAAATGGATATTATTACAAAATAACGGAGTTGTTTAAATTATATAATAAACTCACAAAATTATAATTATATATTGTCTTATATTCATTGACATTCACTAACTTGTATAGTTTTGGCCTGATTTTACTTCTCTAGAGGTCAATCTCCAATGCATGTCCTCGGCCAGTATGGGAAGGAGAATGCGGCGGCCATCTTTGAGCTGTTTTTGGAATGCATGCCGGAATATCCCCTAGATAAACCTGACAATGAGGGCAACACAGGTTGGTGAAGCACAACTGCTTTGATTTAAAATGAATGTGCACTTTTAAATGGTTTATCATTGTTGTCAGACAAACAAAACAAAAACAAAGTTGTTTTCTTCTTGCAGTACTGCTGTTGGCTTATATGAAAGGAAATGCAAACCTGTGTCGTGCGATTGTGAGGGCTGGAGCTCGTCTCGGCGTCACGAACAACCAGGGCATCAACATCTTTAACTATCAAGTTGCCACTAAACAGCTTCTGTTTCGTCTGCTAGGTAAGAGGTACAGGCCTTGGTGTTTGAAGGTATCAATACAATCACTGTGAAGTTATTTTCATTCGACTTGGAGGTAAAAAGAAGTTCAAAATGGCTTTACGGATATAGATGCGGTTTTAGTGAACATCAATTTTGTTTTGATTATGCAAATATGTAATGCAAGCTTTCCACTTCATAAAATCAGTGCTGAAAATAAGGAGTTGCAAGTTTGAAACCCGACACGTTATTTAATGTGTTGATGTAGTTTCCTTTCAAATGGGAAGACATTGTTGGACATTAAGTAGCTACTTTATAACAGTCACAATCTAATAGTAATGCTGTGTCTGGTTATGTCCAGATGGCATCGTGTTTTTATCTGCGTTGCAGATTTTAATAGTTTTGTGTGGGTACACATTTTGTTTCAAGAAATGTCTGCGTTCATACAGAAATGGGAAAAGTGGGTAAAAATGGTCTAATATGTGTGCCGCACATATATGTGGCACCGTAAACCAACATTGAGACTCAAGACACACTAAAATCACAGAAGTGTGCAGTGAGCATGCATGCATGATGTGGTAGTGTGACATCATAGGACTGCGTATTTAAATAAAGGCATTTTCTTGTGCATTTTGTCAGTCAAGCCAGGTCTGTAACCAACAGTAAATCTCCAGCACCATCTTTTAGAAGGAGCAGTGTTTATTACACAAAGCTATAATTCACTCACAATTCACACAAAAATTGCGGACAATTTAATTTATGAAAAAAAAAGTCCTGAAATCGAAGAGAATCATTTTGCAATTTGACTTTGTTTGCATGGGTTCTCAGTGAACTGGGGCTCTTTGTTACTGCTACATCTGAAATGCGTGAAGACACCACATTTAATTACATGTTTTTACTTCAAACTCACTTCATAACTTCAGTCTATTGTTTGAAATCAATCATTCAGGGCATTAAGGCCTTTTACACAGCAAATAAACCAAACTGAAGTGGCATAAATTTATGTATTTACACAACTTAATAGCGGCTTTAAACAAAGCAGGCACAGACCCAATTTAGGGCTACTGTAAAATTGTCTGTGTAAATATGACTTTAGTCATGTTGAATCAATAAAACGGTTAAATCCTCAGCTCTAATTAATTTCCCATTGCTCCATATTTAAATTTTCTGCTGAGAGTGCCATCTGGTCTTTGGAGGTTTCCTAGCCATCATTGATCCATGCTTCCCTGACAAGATGTGCATAAGAAATGCTGCTTTTGCTGGATCAAGATTTAGATTTCATTTTCATTAATACTGCAACCCTATGTCATCATTTCCAAAACGTTGCATTTTGCCAAACACATGGCTGTGTGCAGGGTGACATTTTGAGATTTATTTCACTCTATAACTTTCAAGGAACCTACAAATGCCAGTGTCTTGTGGGGGTGAAAGGCCAAAACATTTGCGGATTGACCTAAATCTATTGCAGGGTGAAGGTGTCTGTCTAATCCCAACTATTTAAATAATAATAATAATAAAATAATATTAAAAATGCATGCATTTATCCATCAACCAAACAACTATGTCAAACAAGCATAGAATTACAGTTTAAAATCTCTTATGAATCACGTTTACTGACTAAACGGAGGAAATGAACCAGAGAAAATTGTCAAAAAAGGCAGTACCTCGGGGTCGCAACAACCAGTTATGCAGTGACCAAAGTGCAGTGGTGGTTTGAACCCATTTACCATCTGGAGTAAACATTTTTGGATGGTTAATTTTGACAAACATAATTTTTCTTTTTTGTCATACCAGTTCGGTCTCCCGTTTTGCTTGAACCATTTCAATGTGGACATGTCATTGGCCCCTGAACATTTCCTGCTTGTCATCAAACTATTTCATAACTGTAACAAGAGGCTATTCAATCACAACTTCATGTCAAAACAGCTATCATAAGATTATTTATCAATCTGTGGCTCTTTTTGGATTCTCAGAAGCTATAGAAATTAAAAATGTAAAACAGGAAATACGTTGGGACCATTGTTTTATTTACATCCCTCAAAATGGTCTTTACTTGTAGTATATGTACCTATCAACACTTGTGTGTTACATTTTTATTATTTTTTTTTCAACATTCCAGATATGCTATCCAAAGAGCCCCCATGGTGTGATGGATCAAACTGCTATGAATGTATTACCAAATTTGGAGTCACCACCAGAAAACATCACTGGTACGTAACCAACATGATATTCAATCTGTTTACCTTCATAAATCCCTTTGTTTTCTCCGTTCAATATGAACAACTCCCTCGTTTCACTTCAAATCCTTATAATTATGATGTTTTGTCATCGTCTTTTGTCCTCTCGTAGCCGCCATTGTGGACGTCTGCTCTGCCACAAGTGCTCTATAAAAGAGATCCCCATCATCAAATTTGACCTGAACAAACCTGTGCGTGTGTGTGACATCTGCTTTGATGTCCTGACCCTGGGCGGCGTGTCGTAACGCACCAGAGGAACCTGAAGGACAGGCGCCAGCCGAGCTGAGCATGAACCCACGGCCTGGGCCTAACACTATTCAAGGAGGACGCCGAAGAAAGGAAGAGCTTTTGAACAAAACCATTCCATTCTTGTCAGATGACAAAATACAACCATAACAATATATGTTTGTTCTAGCAGTACTATTTAGAACCAAACTATTGTCTGTCGAGGATCCAGATTAAAACTAGCGGAATGCAGAAGCAAATTGTAGTTCAGAGTGAGATGAGAAGGACCGCTTTCATTTACTAGTCATTAAGCAAACAATGAACCATATGGGTTTTTATACAGGGCTAACGTGCTATGTGGACACTTATGATTTATGATCACTTGATTTTTATTTTGTTTCTCCATCAGAATGACAAAACTAGCACAGGATTCCCTCTCGCCATCACCACTCCAATTGACTGTTTCTACAGACTTGAAGGTATTCGTTGAATGCTGCTGGATGTGAAGGGATCTGAAAGGTAGCCATGTTTAAACATTGAGAAGCCTTAATCATGCCATGCAGGCTCGTTCAGTTGTCACATTGAGGTTTTGTACACATTTTTAGCCTCTCTAGAAAGGGAATTTCTTTTTCTTTGTGGAGTTCAAATCAAAACACTAAGAGAGAGACAGATGGAGAAATACACCTTACTGGCTTTATTATATTATTAGTAACATGATCACGTAATCATTTATTAATCTGCATATTCAGTGGACTTTATTTTTACTGATCTATTAGAGTTTACATCATTCTACAATGTGAGAATTGCTTCATATATGAATTTAAAACGTTCCTTGTGATTCTATTAAGTCGGACAGGTGCAGAAATACAAGTGCAGGTTCATAATATGCTTACTATGCATATGCATGACGTCATTTGTAGCCTGTTATCATCATCATCATCATCATCACAGTTTATTCATTTCTGATCACCAAAGGATACATTCCAATTAATGTTTGCTCTGCAAGCTGGTGCAGGGGGCACTGCTTGCTTGGTCCTTGTTTTCAAAAGTCTCTTTGGTGGCGTGACGCGTCACTTCATTTTTTAATTTTATGCTTTTCATGTCCATGCTTAACAGGTGCACTTTATCAAGTTCTTTTTTTTTTTAAACATTTCCGATCATTTTCAAGAGATTTGATTTGTTTGCATTGTTAGTTGTTTGTGGGGGGAGGGCAGGGGGGAAGGGCGAGTCCACAGTCTGGTATTGGTATTGTTGAATTGTACAGATAAATGTATAATATTTTTGACCACTACAACTGTTTTGTACTTTAATGCAGGTTGTGCTTTTTTTGTCTATGTGACAAACCTACAATTTGGCCTCTGTTTAATCTTCTCTGCACATTGTATGGTATCTGTATGCTCAGATATTTAGCCTGTCGCCGCCTCTAGTATCCTTTTCAAGAAAGGGAGGACAACTTTACATAAAGGACAATTCAAAAAAGCTGTCTTTTTATTTAATTATTTTGATTTCATGGCATAAATAACAGGATTGGTTATAATCTGCAGGGTTCTTGCGGGTGCTGGAAATCCTGGAAAATGCTTGATTTTTTTAATATGGTGTTTTGAAGGTTAGAAAGTACTTAAATCTGCTTGAATTTGAAATTGCAGGGCTCACAATTGCGACCGTTTTGGTTGCATATGCTCATAATATTTTATCTATGTGAGCTCAAAATATATTTGGGAGCAAATGTGCGAGTGCATTAATTGTTGTCGTACGACCAGTTTTCACTGCAAAATTTTCACCGTATGCGAGTATTTATGGAGCTAATAATATGCCAAAACAGTCTGAATTTGAATTGTGTTTATTTAAATTATTAACAACTGTAAGTTAAAAAAACTGAATAATATATGTATCCATACGTATTTAGGAGACATTCACCAAGAATGCATCTTTGCACCTAAAACGCCAATAAAAATAGCAATGCACATGAAATATCATAAATGACTTTTTTTTTTTTTTTTTTAAGATATAACCTTTAGGTAGAAAAATGCCAAACTTAAATCCAAAACTGAACTTTTTTTTTTTTATTTTACAATTTTGGGTGAACTATCCTAATAAATTTATGCTCTAAAGTATTCAACAATTTAAGCTGAAATTTCATATTTTGTTTTCTTAAAATAGCACAATGGATTTAAATGTGAAGGTTCATACAGCATATATAAACGTAATTTACTGTGGTTGTTAGGTGCTGGAAAACATAAAAATGCACCTTGGAAGTGCTTTAAAAGAGCTGGAATTTGAAGTTGGAAAAGGTGTAAGAACCCTGAATCTGTAATGGAAGGAAAGGTAAAACCTAAAGGCCCTGAAAAACTCAAGATGGAGATATTTTCCATTCCTTACAGAGGGTGAAAAGAAGTCCAAAATAACTGAGCAGCGAGACAGTGGTGTGAATGTGTTTGCATGAGCTCTGCCATTTAGCACTCCAGTGATTTCAAAACACTTATTTATACCAATTGTACTATAGACTGCTTTAATAAAAACCACTTTACAGTACTGAACCCCCTCCAAAAATGATCAGTTCTGCTTTAAGTTAGAATTACAGCTTCGATTTCTATAACAAATCTCCTCTCTCTGTTTAATGTGTTTACTCATGGATGTCTAGCCTTTAGCAGTTTTTTCGATTCTGCTTGAAGTACAGTGCTCAGCATAGTTGAGTACACCCCAGTTTTATCCATTTCTCAGTGAATATAGGCAATGTGTTTTGGTGCATTTAAACAAAACAGATTTATTTAACAGATATTTATTAAAATAACATTTTAGTCACATAACATCTTTAGAAATGGAAAGATAATACAATTAAATTCAAGCAAAATATTGCAAAAACAAATTACAAACTACAACAATTTAACAAAATTGTATATATTTTATGTCTCTCTTGATTTTTGCTATTTTTGAAAAATGTTCAACATTTTTCCAAAACACATACATTTGGGCTACTAATTTTTCAAACATTATTGTAAGTTATTTTGTTAACCAAGCTCCAGATTTGGCTTTAGTACTGACCAAACTAATGTTTATGCACAAATCTAATATTGTAAAGCATCCTATAGAAAATATTCATTTAAATGAGAGATTTGTGAGGGGTGTACTTATATATGCAGAGGACTGGATGTCAAGGCCTTAAATGACTATTTCGCCTCCCCAAAAATAAAATGTTATTAATTTCTTACCCTCATGTCATTCCAATTGCATAAGACGATTTTTTTTTTGTCATCTTTGGAACACAAATGAAGATATTTTAGATGAAATCTGAGAGCTGTCCGACTCTCCATATACAGAAATGGTCACAAGACCCTCAAAGTCCTGACAATGAAGTAATGTGTGTGTGTGTGTGTGTGTGTGTATATATATATATATATATATATATATATATATATATATATATATATATATATATATATATATATATATATATCCTCCCGAGACCCTGCCCATTGGCTTGTGTCCTCTGTAGTGGACACTGTGTTTTCATGAATTTTCTTTGAATTTTTTGAGCTACTCTGTCAAGTTGTACTCAAGTCTGTAGTACTGTTCAAAAGGCATCCTGGGCTTTCTAGTGATATGTCATTTGATTGGCTGGCATGCTAGGAACCACTTCTTACACTGCATCCAAAATGGCCGACATTACAAAAAAGCACATTTTATGGGAAAGAGAGAGGCATGTAGAATTTTGCTTTTTAAATGTTTTTTTACTCTTCTTATTACATATATATTTGTTTAATAAAGTGTCAGGAACGATACTTTAGCTTTCAAAGCTGTTAATTGTTTGTGTTTCCCTTTTTAATTGTTCACTATAGTGGACACCAGGACCATCTTAATGTACTTAATGACTGCATGTTGTTATAGGGGCAAAACTGAAGCAGAGAGGATTCTTTATAAAATAGTTGAGGGAGACTCTGATTTAGAGTCTGACAATTAGAGAATGACAATCAGTTTTAAATCGCTCTTATGTTAAATTTATTTTGGATTAACATCACTTTTTATTTTTATTTTTTAGTTTGGCTCTCTTTCAGACTAAACTGTTTCAGGAATTTCAATACAAAAGGAAAAAATGGCTTTTATTTTGTTTTTGTATGTATTAATTAGTCAAAATATTCAATGTGACTAGTGGTTCAACTGTGATCATATGAAGCTCAATGATACTAACTGTAAAAATGACTTTGTTCACCCTGACCTCTTTTCTGTGACAGGTCAGTGTGCATGTTTACTATGGACGTTATCACATTTTGCCATTGGAGTCAAACGTTGTATTGCCAGTAATAAATGCACACTCTAATCTGACATAGAAGACATAGTCGGGCAAAGTAGTTTTTGCAGCTTTTTACAAGTTTTCCTGGAGCTTCATTTGATAATTGAATCGCTGAACTCACATATGGCTGCTTTTCTGGACTTTAAACAACTCTGGACTGTTGCTGTCTATGGAGGGTCTGGGAGCTCTCAGATTACATCTAAATTTTAAATCTTAAGATGAAAAAAGATCTCAAAAGATTGGAACAATATAAGGGTGAGTAATTTATAATGAAAAATTCGGTCACGGTTTATTTTTATGGTCCGTTTGTTGAATTTAAATTACGTTGCAACTAATTCTCATTATATTATAAGTAGTCTGTTAGGTTGGAGTTAGGGTTAGTGTAAGTTGATGTGTACTTGCAAAGTTTCTCATAGTCAAATATCTGTTGAAGGAGCAGTATCAGCAGATATTAAGCAGACAGTCTACTAATACTTAAATGGACCATCAAAATAAGGTGTTGCCAAAAATTTTATTTGTGGGTGAACTAACCCTTTAAATCATAAAAATAATTTAATCGGAAACTTAATCATATAAACAATTAAGAGCAGCATCAGTCCCATGGTGTGTGCCTTCTACAATAAACAAATCAAAATAACAATTCTATTGATGTGAGTCCTTGAAATCCAAAACAAACACATTGAGTTCTGTAGTGTGGTGAAGGCTTGTATCTCAGTCTTTAGCAATTTGGCAAGACTCTGCTCGAAAAGGACAGTCCTTGTACTCTCTCAGGTTTCGGTTCTCAGAATGAACAGGATCAGAGAGTCTGATACACACACATCTGGAATGACCAGATCCTGGGGTGAATAGCATTCTGGGTACTCCAACCCAGTCTCTGTGAATGCCGCCACTACGGAGTAAAAACATGCGTTATTAAATGTTGTCCATGGGAGAGATTGTATGTAAAATGTCACAGTTGTACCTCATCGTTGAGCACCATACTCGTCCTCCGCTGGCTTCACTCCACTCTGAGTTACAGGAGGGGTAAAGCTGCATCTCACTCTGAGCCTGGGCCTTTTTCTTCAGCCCGTCAGATAGGAAAGCCTCAACATGGAGCAAAGCGTCAGTGGGCAGCCCAGTTTCTGTGTAGAATCGGCCTATAAGTTTGCCTGCAACACAGAGGCCATGCAGACAGATGCCTTTAAGGGATAATTCTACCCAAAAAAGTAATCTATTTATTTACTGATTAAGGACTTGATTTTTTTTTTCTTGGTTGGGAACATTTTTTTATTTAAAACCATAATTGAAGATTCTGAAAGGATTACTTGAAATTCTTAAGTGAAATTTTGCACGACTTGCATTGATTAAAGAATTTAGATATACCAAGATATTTTTTTAAAACACATTTTTAAACAATGTTATTACATGTAATAGAGGGTATCTTAAGAAATGTAGAAAAATACATGTACAACAATGATGTAAAATTTAGCTCACTAAATATTTTGATATTAGTACATGCAAATTAGTTGTACCCCCTTTCGTCTTCAGAACTGCCTTAATCATTTGTGGCATAAATTCAACGAGGTCCTGTAAATATTCATCAGAGATTTTGGTCTATATTCACATGATCGCATCACACAGTTGCTGCAGATTTGTCAGCTGCACATCCATGATGTGAATCTCCCTTTCCACCACATCCCAAAGGTGCTCTATTGGACTTAGATCTGGTGACTCTGGAGGCCATTTGAGTTCAGTGAACTCATTGTCATGTTTAAGAAACCAGTCTGAGATGCTTCACGCTTTGACGTGACGCATTATTCAGCTGGAAGTAGCCATCAGAAAATGGGTACACTGTGGTCATAAAGGGATGGACAAGGTCAGCAACAACACTCGGGTAGGCTGTGGTGTTGACACAATGCTCAATTGGTACAAATTGGCCCAAAGTGAGTGTATGTATATTAATTTATGGATCCATTTCTCATTTGTTCATTAATTTATTTTCTTTTTGTTACCTTGTTTTATTTGTTGTATATATATATATATATATATATATATATATATATATATATATATATATATATATATATATATATATATATATATATAGTATCAGGCTTTCCTGAAATGCTACTTCCTGTCCCTAAGGGGGAGCATTAAAGTATACAATAAAAAACATAAATTCAGTACTAGTTTTCAAATTATTGTATTTTCACATTATAATTACAGTACTTAGTTTATGTTAGTTATTATAACAATTATAAAACATAATTTTAACTTTAAAAGTTTAAAGTAAATTCAAAACACTTTGTAATAAATACAATTGCAAACGGGTTCTGAATAATTTTAAAAGTAATGTCAACAGCATTGACGAAGAAAGCAGAATTATTTCCATTCCTTGAATTTATTCTCAAATATATTCATTTAAAAATATTTGTGTGTGGCCGAATTAACTATTAATTTGACGTAAGCAGTTGTGGTACCCACCTACTGGTGTGTAGTCCCTTTGATAAAATGACAGCCAGTCATGAAGAGCCACAATCTGGGACTCTGTGAAATCCGAGACGTCGTTAGATAAACCAGCATCTGTGAAATCGCCAGTAATAAACGCCCTTGATGCATCTTTTCCTGTAAAAACACGCAGATTTCAGGAACATACGAGCTTTAGCATCACTAACCTCCTTCACAGCAACATGCCTCCTAAACTGACCTGTAAAGAAATGATAACCGCCTCCCGGGCCGTAATGCTTTCTCCCCTTTTCAACGTCAAACACCTGTCCTAAAATCGCCAGGTACAATCCTTTGCTGTTCTCTCCGCCGTTGTATAACGAGAGCTGATCTTCGGTCAGTAAGAGTCCCGGAGAAGAAGCGGACACTTCACTGACCCGCTGCCGCAGCCAGGACTCCACTACTGCTACTACATTACCGTAGACCGGGAACGTGAGCCACTCGGGCGCCGTCCAGACGGCCAGAACCATAGAGATGAGAGCTACTAAATATTTCAGCATTGTGCATAAAATGTGTATTCATATAGGCGATATGTCGAGGACTCAGCATATCACATCTGAAACAATGTCATGCTGCACCGAGCAACACATCTGTGGATTAACAATAGAATCGCCTCTGTCAACATGTTTCCGGGAGTGCGACTGCGCATGCGCATTTCTATTACGAAGTTATTCGTTTGTATGTTTGTTTTTATGTGGGGTATTTTTAAATTCTCTAAATAATTATATCTATCATCACAACAAAAATTATCACCAGAAGAAAGAACAACAGGGTGAATTGTACACAGAGAAAATTACTAGTACACGAAATTTCTTTAAATATGAATGTCGGTTTTTTTTTTGCAAGAGTAAAAATTCGGACAACCTTACTCTCAGTATAAGGCTCTACATTGGGGTATTCTATTACTGAATTAACTTGTACATATATATATATATATATATATATATATATATATATATATATATATATATATATATATATATATATGTATATGTACATATATATATATATATATATATATATATATATATATATATATATATATATATATATATATATATATATATGTATATGTACATATATATATATATTTATATATATATATATATATATATATATATATATATATATATATATATATATATATATATACACACACACACACACACACACACACACACACATAAATATACACATATATACATATACACATATAAATGCACATATATATGCACATATACACACACATATATATGTGTATATATGTGTGTGTGTGTGTATGTGTGTATATATATATATATATATATATATATATATATATATATATATATATATATATATATATATGTGTGTGTGTGTGTGTGTGTGTGTATGTATGTATATGTATATTTATACATTTATTTATTTATGTAAATTCCTGCTCAAATAAAACAATAAATAAATAAATGTATATATAAAATCCACCAATCCCTGCATAAATAAATGTATAAATAATTAATAGTGTGGGCAGGTAAATAATTAAATACATTTCACGAATATTGGGGCAATAAGAAAATGCTGAAACACTGAAAGTTTGTTTTACGCCCCTTTTAAACGTTTATTCATTAATCATCAGAAGCCAGTCAAAAAAAAAATCGAATTCAATTTTTTTTCTAACGATCAACCAATAATAGCATAAAGACCGCCTTTTGATGATTGATCAGACACCCTCTCATTAGCACGTTGACCTGAAGAAAAGTAAATACGCATCTACGTTCAAGAGTGAATAAACGTTTAAATTGGGGAGGGGAGATAAATATATATATATATATATATATATATATATATATATATATATATATATATATATATATATATATATATATATTTATAAATATTATATAATTACTTATATACTTATTTATTTATGCAGGAATGTGTGGATTTTTTATACATTTATTTATGTGTTTGATTATTTAATTATTATTGTATTTATAGATGAATGTGTGTACTTATTTATTTATATATTTGCTTATTTCTTTATTGTTTTTACATTTTAAAAAATAAAAATGAAAGAAATCAAAGGCGTATTTCAGATTGCGGATCCTGGCGGTTGTTCGCTAGGGGGCGTGTTTCCAGTACGGCGGCCGTCGCTGAGCTCACGGAAGGGACCAAAGTTTTTTGCTGACAAACATGACGTCAGCTGGCGGAGCCCGTCAATGCGGTAGTGACAGCGAAGGAACGCACTGACTGGAAAAGCACCCTGGATTAATCAAACCTGACACTAAAACTAAGCTTGAAACCTGGGCTGAAGGTGATCGGAAGAGAGCCCGAGGCCGCGGAACAGCATGGGGAACGCGGAGAGCGGCTGTGGCGCGGGGAGCGGCGATGAAGAGGACGTAGAAACGGAGAGTCCCGTGTTCGCGGAGGGCAGCCCGGCCTCTGCGGCCACTGGCACCAGGGACGGTAGCGGAGGTGGTGGCGGCGGTGGCGGAGCGGGAGGAGCAGCGGCGGCGGGCTCCGCTGGCCCGGGGAGAAGCGGAAGAGGGTCGGCGAACCCACCGGCACCGAGCCACGGTCTTCCCACTCCCGAAGCTCTGCTAGAGCAGGTGAAGCTACGAGAGGCAGCGGCCCGTATGAGCGACTCATGGGTCGCCATTTCGGAGTCGGTTCTGGCGCGCAACGAGAGCGCTCTGGTGCGCTGGCTAGAGGAGAGGCTGAGCCGCGGAGAGGAGTCCGTCACCCTGGAGCAGTTCTGCGAGATGATGGAGAGCAGAGACGCGGCCAGAGACGAGTGCGAGGAGGTGAGCACTCTCTGGGACATGCTGACATAACGTCACAGGTCCAAAATCTTGGTGACTGGAAGTTTGTATGTTCAATACCCATGCCAAGTGATTCATGACATGCCACCATAGTGCACTTCAGGAAAACGCCCCAAATGACTAATTAGTAGATAAGTAACGCTTCACTCTGACAAGCAGCTCTAAGTTGAGTAATTGACATCAAGCTTGATTTTGAGAGTGGTTAAATTGTGTAATCTTTATCTTTGTACACTATCACACATTTGATAAAGGCTGTTTCTTGGCTGTCTCCACATTTTCGTGCCTTGTAGGACTGTCATTGTTAGATTTGGTTTTTGTGTTTATATTGGCAGCTGCAAGTTTTGATTAGGCTGTTTAACAAATATTTAGACCGCAGAATCAGCCCTGTTCAGGGCTAGAGAAGTTTGTATTATTGACTCAGCATTTTTACAATTAGAGATGATAACTCTGATTGAGGTAAAGTTGGTTTTATATTCGCACATTCCTTCATTTCACGTTCCCTATATTATCTACCACGCTAATCTGAAATCTGGTCTGAAATCACATGTAAATATGACTTGAAAACAAAATTAGCACTATTTATTTGACTGTGAACACTGTTGTACTTTGATATTCATTGGTTGCTAATATGATTTCACTATTTATAATATGCAAATCACACTTTTCTGATATTATTAAGGAGAAATTCTGAATGTGAGAATATAAAACCAACTTTCCACATTATAAATCTGAACCTTGGCATTTTAATGCTAGTCTATGGCCATGGGATATGTCTTTTTACATGGCTGTTGAAGAACAAAAAGCTACACACTACATCTGGCAGTTAGGCATAAAGAATAGTTCCCAACATATAAGAAGCCATTTCGAAACATTGCAGTAGTTTTATCATGGTTCAGTGATGACATATTGACATATAATTGATTAACATAACACAGATTGTTTTTTATGTACTACATGTTAATCTAAGATAATCAAAAATCATGATTGGACTGAGTTGCTTTTTGCTGGTGTGGTGCTTTCTGGAAGTTCCTTTCTGGATTTTACCTGGCCCTCTTTCTTTCATCAGCTTCACAAATGATTCGCACACTGACCGTGCCAGTGTTTTTGTAGATGAAATAGACGGCTGCTTTGAGACTGGCAGTGTGAATGCTTTTTTTTGTTTTCCTTCTCCTTTTTTCATCTGCTTGTCTTTTAGTGTGTACTATTTGCGTGTCAGAGAATGTACAAACAGAAACAGACAATCATCTTTTGCATCTGTGCTCTTTAGGCCTTTGGTCAGTTTGATGCTGAGGGTGATGGGATTGTGGATGTGGAGAACATGCTCATGGCACTAAGGAACTCCAATGGAGCCAATCTGCAGGGAGAACTGAGTCATGTGATCAGGCAGCTCCAGGCATGCTCTTTGACACCAGGTGGGGAAGCAGAAATGAGCATGTTGTGTATTTGAATGAAATGGCAACAGGCGCTCAGATGTCCAGAATTGAGCATGCAAGGTGATCATTCAAATGACTCTTTCACTCACTTGTTTTTCATCCTTTATGCTTATACAGGATTTGTGGATATCTTCTCCAAGTCCAAGGACCGCCTTAAAGCACATGCCTCCAAAATCCTGAAATTTTTGCACCGGAATCGCATCCCCAGCAATGTCATCCCGTTCCCTGTGCTGGATGGCTACAACAGCATCTGCACCATGAGGGCGTCTGTAGTGCAGGACTTCCTGGATTACCTGCTGCAGAAGGAGAAAGGTGAAGGGCGTGGTTGGTGAAAACAAAACACATGAAAATAGGCTAAAGTTAACCTATAAACAAACAACACTGCCATCACATGACTTCAACATCACCACCACTGATCTTCTGAACACACTGTCAAGCCTTTAAAATCTGCCAGTTCAAAAGTGTGAGCAATAATTAAGAGTTAAGCACACCAATACTGTCAGAAACAAATTAGCGAGTAGAAAGCTTTTCTGTTCAGAGTCATGATGTGTAGATGTTTACAAATTGTACATGCTGCCAATTGTTATCACAGAATAAAGCCAGACAGGCTTCGATTTAATAATAATAATAGTAAAAATTTTTTTTGTCTCCCCCAAATGATTGAAGGACTTTATTTTGTGAAAACAACCAGCTTGGTGTACATTATCCCGCTTATTACATGGTGAAATACTATTATTATTCATTAATTCAGTCATTCATTCAGTCATTCATTTTCTTTTCAGCTTAGTCCCTTTATTAATCAGGTGTCGCCACAGCGAAATGAACCTCCAACTTATCCAGCATATGTTTTACGCAGTGGATGCCCTTCCAGCTGCAACCCATCACTGGGAAGCGCCCATACACTCTCATTCACACACATAGACTACAGACAATTTAGCTTACCCAATTCACCGTTACCACATGGCTTTGGACTTGTAAGGGTAAACGGAGCACCCGGAGTCCACACAGACACGCCAACTGACCCGGTCGAGGCTCAAACCAGCGATGTTTGTTTTTGCTGTGAGGCGATCGTGCTACCCACTGCACCACCGTGCAGCTATTATTATTATTATTATTATTATTATTATTATTATTATTATTATTATTATTATTATCTTTATTATTATTATTATTATTCAGTCACAGGGTGCTGCTAAACAGTCAAGAACAGCAAAGTGAATGATAATATCTATATGTTCATTAATAGCCACATTGATTCTTAGTACCCGGATGAGCCTGTGTTATTACTTTAATCTGTTGTTATCTGGGAATAACATAGCCAATGTCGCGATTGGCCAATCAGAATCAAGTATATTACAGAACAAAAAAAAAACAATTATATAAAAAAAATAGCAAGCAAGTTTTAAATTGGAATCTGATTATTTAATATAAAACATATTTTATAATACATTTAAAATGATTTTTTATAATGAATTTAAAAATGCATTATTTAGATTTTTTTAAAATCTCTTTTCTTTTGTGTCTTTGTGTTCTTATGAAAGTAAATTTAAGATTTTGTGAAATCATTTTTTTTTAGAAATAGCCAGTAAATAGGTGTATGTACTGTGGGTTTTAAACTTGGTTCATTGTGAATGAAGTTTCAAAGATTCATAATAAGCTCTTAAACCAGCAGCTCAGTGCCTAGATTTATGCAAATTAGTCTGAATTTACATTGGTTGTTCATGTGCACACGTAAATTGTGCATGTATAATAATATCTGATTTATCCATCCCATCTCATAATTTTTCTGATGGTTTGTTTACTGATATTAGGGTGGAGTGAACCAATAGCAAAATTAAAACAAGTCCTGATGAACTAAATTAAATTTAAATTATTATTATTTTTTTTTTCTTATTCAGACATATGCCACAACAGAGAAAATAAGACTATCTCTACTTCTGTTTTATGCCAAACAGTTTTTTTTTTCTTCAGGCATTGAATTCACAGACGGTTGAGTTATATGGAGGACGAAACCTGCAAAAACAATAAATAAGTAAATACGCAAACAAATAAACAAATGAGTAAATAAATCCACAAATTCCTGCATAAATAAAAGAATAAATAAATAAATATGCAAATAGATAAATGCACATAAAAATACACAAATTTCTGCATAAATAAGAAATATATATATAATTTATAGTACGGGCAGGTAAATAATTAATTACAGCAATGTTGGGGGAATAAGAAATTGCTTGACTGAAATTATATTCCTTTATTTATTGGTTGATCATTAGAAAAAAAATTTTTTTTTGAATGACTTCTGATGATGATTAATGGATAAACGTTTGAAAGGGGGAAAATTAAACTTTCAGTTTAGCATTTTCTTATTGCCCCAATATTTTTATAATTTATTTACTTATTTACCTGCCCACACTGTTAATTATTTATATATGCAAGAATTTGTTATATATAGACGTTATTTATTTATTTATTTGCATAATTATTTATTTATTCATTTATTTATTGTTTTTGCAGTTTTCATCCTCTATAGAGTTTGCGGTAATGGGATCTGAAATACAATAATGTAACTCACTTGCAAGTTTTAGGACCTTTATTTTTAAGTGATTTTCATTTAGTACTGCTAAAGGATGAAAGCCATGTGAGAGCACATCTTCCTCAATCTCCTCAATTGCTGTCAATAATCATAATCTGATGGCTCTCCTTTCAGATCTAGACATCCAGTACAGGGCAGAGCTCAATCATGACCCAGACGTGGATAAGGTCAAAGTGGTCACTCAGTGCTTCAGCTTCATCGAGGCTTCATCCAATAATACAGACGTCAACAAGCTGACCAATGGTGAGACTGTGTCTTTCTGGCAGTCGGACGGCAGCGCTCGCTCACACTGGATAAGGCAAGATTCATTGTTGCATCTACATAGAGCTTCATCTTATCTTAATAAAGAGATAGTTAAATATAGCTACTTCCTTTGACTCATTGCTTTCACAGGTTAAAAATGAAGCCAGACATAGTTTTGAGACGGTTGGCAATTGCAGTAGCATCTAATGACCACAGCTACATGCCGCAGCTGGTGTCTATAGCGGTTGGAAAGAACCGGCGCTCCCTGCAGGAGATCAGAGACGTGAGGATCCCCAGTAACATTACGGGTTATGTACCGCTGTTAGAAAACGCCAACATCAGCCATCCCTGTGAGTGCACACTCTAATAACACAGTATTTTGTTTGAAGTAAAGCCATCGTAATGCATTGAAAATCTCTATGCTGTTTTTTGATTTGTCATACAGTGCTCAGCATTATTCACGACACCCCATTTTGAAAACATTTTATTATGATATTATTGAGTATTTCGTAGGGAAAATAAGCAATGTAGTTTGGTGCATTTAAACAAAACAGATTTTCTAAACAGATATATTTATTAAAGTAATATTTTAGTCACCAAACAATTTAGAAATTGAAAGATAATCCAATAAAATTCAGGCAAAATATTGCAAAAAAAAAAATCAACCTATCAAATTTTAACAAAATTTTTCTAATTTTTTGCTTTTCATGATTTTTCCTCTGTTTTTTAAATTTATATTTAATATTTTTCTATAGCATTTACATTTAGGTGTACTAGTTTTTGCACCGTTATCGCAAATTATTTTGTTAGATAAGCTCCAGATTTGGCTTCAGTAGTGACTAATCTAATGCATATGCACAAATATAATATTGTATAGCTTCCTATTAAAATATGAATTTAAAAGACAGATTTGTGAGGGGTTTACTTATAAATGCTGAGCACTTTATATAATAATAATTTATTTAGGACTCATATGAAGGGAAAATAAAAATGTCAAAGTATTGATTTGTTATCATGTATCAAAATCATTCCTTAAAGTGTATTTACATATAACTTTTACCCCTATCTAACATACTGTAAGGATATTACGATGCCTCAAAATACTCCATACATAGCTTGGTCACAAAACATGATCACTAAACATTTAATATTTTCTTTTTCAAAGGTTGTGTTTAGAAAAAAAAATACTGAAAAAAAATGATTTAATGGTAATCTCTTGTTGTTCTACTAAAAATATGCATATTTTAGTGTATACATCTACATATCAAACAAAATCCACTTGAGGGTTGTTGTAAAATATTTGTTTGCAAATTGTAAAGATTTTTGCACTTTAAACTGTATTTTAGTACTTAATCTAGTGTTATACGAATCTTAAATATTAAATTAAATGTCAGTGCTCTTTTTTTATATAATAGCCATTTTAATAAAGGCTTTTACATTATTTTCAGTTACTCTTCGAAGGCTTTGGACTTATGATTTCATTGTTTATCTTTATAAATTCCTTATTCAAAGAGCACTGAGACATTAAATACCCATAAAGCATTTTTTGTTTGATTTTTGAATTGAACTTAATGTTTTTTCAACTTTTTTGTAACATAATAAATGCATTTAGCAACAATAATAATATAAAATATAAACATTACATAAAACATTTTTGTAATTAAATAATAATAATAAATAAATCTTATCGACCCCAATCTTTTGAACTAATGGATGTGTACTTGGTCTTTAAATATTGTGATGAGTGAAATGTACAGACTGGCTGTGATTTCTGTTTAGTTTTATTTTAGAGTTCTTCTTTATCAACATGAAGTTTAGAAATTTAGCAAAAGCATCTGTAAACCTTTTTTCTTTTGTCTCTCAGATATTCAGATAAATATTAAGCGCTGCCTTAGTGATGGCTGTGACACACGTATTCATGGTCTGAAGACAATGGGCTACCAGATCACCAAGAGTAAAGAGGTTTCGGTATCCGACGCCTCGGCTATATGGTATCTGTCTCTCCTCACATCTCTGGTCACCGCTTCAATGGAAACAAACCCTGTGCTTGCACAGACTGTCCTACAGAGCACACAGTAAGAGAAAAAGGATGAATGAATGTGCTATGTTTGCTGTGTTTTAGTCACATGATGCACAAAGCTACCAATCATATAAACCAAAGCCTGGAATTATGTTTTATTTATTTTTTAAGTCCCAATGAACCAGAAGCTACGATTGTTTTTTTTTTTTTGGTATTGTGACAGTTTCTAGAGAAATTTAGAGAATTTTAAATGAGAAAGCAGTGGGCATGGCTTGTTTTTTTTTTTTTTTACCGTAAACTGAATGGATGTAGTAAAGTAGGCATTTCATTCAGTAAGATCAGGAAAT
Organism: Danio aesculapii; assembly: GCF_903798145.1. Lineage (NCBI taxonomy): Eukaryota > Metazoa > Chordata > Actinopteri > Cypriniformes > Danionidae > Danio > Danio aesculapii. Next base: position 32,349,223 of record NC_079439.1, read on the forward strand.
GGGTTTTAGAAGAGTTATTGCTATAACAGACTCATCCTGCTCACCATTTGTGTTTGTTGTCAAAACTGACAGTTGGAGCAGCGTGGAGTGCATTTTCAGAATTCAATTAAAGATCACAAGGGCAAACATTTTTTTTCTTATTGACATGCACAGATGAATTGTTCACCACAAAACTAGCAATGTGACCTAACAAGATCATATGGTTATTTTTGATTCTTGGGGACATGAAATAATGCATTTTGATTATAAAATGAACACAAACTTCCTTATTCTTTTGAAAAGAAATTAATACTTCTATTCAGAAATTATGCATTACAATTTCTTCATGAGATTTTTTCTGTATTTTTTCTGTTTTTCCTTTATTTTATTAAATTATCAAAAACATAAGTGATAGATTGAAACCAGTGTTAATTTTAAATCTTTTTTGGTATGTGTGATCTATGTAATTGATTTTTTCATCCTTTTAGTATTTTAATATGAGTGAGTAAAATGTAATTTTTGTTTTACTCTGTAAACTTCTGGTGAAATCTCTTTCAAATTTCAAATAATTGCAATGAAAACAACAACTCAGAGTACCATAGAAAAACCTTGGTAACCACAAATTTTTTAAATTTAAATTTAAAATTTCTTAGCAACTGCCTAGCAACCACCTAGATGTATTTATCTACCTATACAATTTGTTTCAGATTTCAAGCTTTTTGAAAACTACTTTCAAAATAACAAAAATGTAGCATAACAACAATAAAAAAGTACCATAACAACAATAAAAAAAGTACCATAACAACAATAATGTTTTAACTTCAAAAGAAATTAAATATCAGTACTTAGTAAAAAAAAAAAAAAATTCAATCACAACAAATGACTTTTGAAAACAGTGTTATTCTGACCAACTGTCTTTAAGGGTGCACTCACACTAGGCTATCCGAACCGTCCCTGGGCACTTTTCACGGTTCATTTGACAAGTGTGAGTGCTATGAATCGGGCCTAGGCGCGGTTCAGTTAGCTGGCTCTGGCCCTGGCCCGCTTGGAAGAGGTGTGCTAGAAAGCGGTTGAGTTGGGTTTTGGTGCGGTACGCTTGTAGTGTTAGTGCAAAGTGCACCTGAGTGTGAAACTGAAGACGCAACTTCACTTTTAAGGGACTGTTTCATGTGGGTTTATTAATTATTCTTACATTTTCTCTCTCTAGGAAAGCCTTACAGCACATGCCACCCCTGTCTCTTACTCCTTCCTCAACTGAGTTCCCCAAATTCTTCTCTGCAAACATTCTGGAAGAGGTGGACGGCTTTTTACTGCGCATAGCAGAGTAAGAGTCAAGCTCAGCTCAAATCTGTTATTAGGAGGTCAAAACAATGCTAACGAAGGCAGCGGTAAACCCCGTCCATTTTTAGTTAAGCAATAAAGCCAGCCTGATAATAACAAGATAGCTATTTCGCATCAGTGAATAATTACAGCCTTTTCTTCTGAACATAATTGGACTGGTTCTGCCATTCTCTGCTGAAGACTCTCATGATAACCGTCTTGTGTCCGTGTCTGTCTTTAGCTGCTGTGTTTCTCCTGAGGCTGAGCTGACTCTGTTAGCGTTCGCTCTGGCTCGGGGCAGTGTTGCTAAAGTCCTCATCTCCCTGTCTGGAATCTGTGGGCATCTGGACTCAGAATACAGAGCTTCCTCACTGCTGGCCTCAATGGCGTCAGTCCGGTTAAGATTACTCCACCGCAACGGTAATGGACACTAGTTATATAGACAATTTATTTTTTTAACATTTTTACTTGTGATTTATTCACATAGATATTTTTGTATGTGCACTTTACCGTTCTTTTTATTTTTACAGTTTCAGTATTTTTCAACAAAAAATATCAACAAATTCTTTGATAATCTAAGTTGTATCTATAAATATGATTCCTAGTCAGATCTGAGGAGGGGTGAACTAACATTTAAACAGGTGTATTTTTTATTACTTAAAGCTAACATGCATAAATAAATATTCATTGTTAATGTAATGCAACTCACATTCATTTACCATTTGTGCAGCGTCTCTCCTTAATAACTTATTTCAGTTACCTGTTAAGTCAGCATTTCTAATTTTCATCTAATATTTATAAATGTTGTTTTCTTAATGTAATATGTAATCTCATTTTTAGACAATATTCTAATCTAATATTTACATAGTTAATAAATATTTGGAATTATTTCTTAAATATTTCGTTATTTAGTTTCTTAAGCTTCTTATTTTAATTAACAATATGAATATAAATATTATTCTCCTGTCACTGAACACCTACACATTTGTTCTATTTGTTTATATTGTCACAAATTTCTTTGAAAATATTGTAGATGCAGTTCCACATGAATACATATCTGTGTTAAAATGTCTATCTAGTAAAAAGGTAATTATCTATATTAAAGGTAATTATTTTTACCATTTTTAGCAGAAGGATTAAAATAAACTAGTTGATAAAACCGCTTAAAACTCATCAGGTCTAGAGTTGTTGAAGCCAGCCAGTCTCTACATTTTCAGTAAAAGGAATAAGCTGATTAAGCCTACTGTATTGTAATGTGTGTGTTTGTGTGTAGGTAAACCTCTGCAGCTCCATCTGATGGCATGTGATGTAAAGAGTAAAGAGGAGAAGTCTGGCCCAGAAAACATGCTGACAGAGCCCAACACTGGAGATGGTACACAGACCATGCACAACATTATTGCTTTATTCTGACTTTAAAATATGGGTAGGGATGGGTATTGTGGTCGTGTTCTTCAGGGGTAAATCACCTAGTACTAGAAAATAACTGCTTCAAATGCAAAACTTGCTACGTGTTATTCTCAAGAGTGAAAGTATACCCTGTTTTATTTGCTGTATATTGCGTGCAATGCTGGGCCAAAAAGAAAATGTTGACACGTTTTTAAAAGTCGATGTTTGATTTGAAACCTGCAGGCTTCCTGACAGAGAATGGAAAGAGGAAAGCCAGTGTGATTTTGTCCACTGAAAACCAGAGCTGCTTCCAGGTCACACAGATCAAGATAAAAGTGAGAGAAGCTTTTGCATACTCTTGAGCTTTTTGTGTTTAATGCTTCATTTTTGGGGTTACAATATTATATTCTGTAATTATATGGTGATAGATTGTTTTTGAATTATGTGCAAGCGATATTACTGTGTATGTCCTTCAATTTGCCAAAACAATCAAACAAAATGCATGATTGCATGATGAAGCCCGTTAGAATGCAGTTAGATGATTCCTTTATTAATTAATACACTTTAATTTGCATATTACATTTATTAAATATGATATACAGTAGTTAAGTAATGTCACACTAGCTACAGTGCATTGTTCTCAAAAATCAGTATGCGAGCATTATTGCAAATGTGAGATTGATTTTATATATGAAGTTCAACAAACAGAAATTGATATTATGTCAGAAAGTTGCAGAATAAATAAACACTGGGAATAATAGTATTTGATTAATGCTAACACATACCTTTTTAATGTTTAAATTGTTTTAATCCTTTTGTAAATCTTAGTTGGTGGCTGATTTCTTTTTTTAACTTGTTTTATTTATTTTTTTTGTGCTGTTTTTTTTCTATTACACATTGAGGTTTTACTTAAAATCTTAAAAAGTGCTTCATATTTTAACACAATTAGTTGTTCCCAAAAACATTTCATTAAATTCCTTCAGGTAAGGAGCTATTTTTCTTCTCATCAAGGTGCAAAGCTTACAAAACCAACCAAAACACCTTTTTGAAGACCTGTTATCAAAGTCTGCTCAATCAAAATGTTTAGTACGTATGTTCTATAAGATGTTCGAATCATGCTGGACAGAGTCATCAGAATTTAAATTGGCTTCCTGGAGAGAAGAATGAAATGTAAATATTCCACTGGATGAATGGGTGGAAATATGTATAAAAGCTCAATCATTATCATTTAATAGTAATCTTAAATTAATGCAGCACAACTGGATTATCAGAACATATATCACTCCAGTCAGGTTAAATGAAATTAACCAAAGTATCCCAGACACATGTATCAAATGCTCAGTTGAAAAGGGTACACTTTTGCACTGTATGTGGGATTGCCCGAAGGTACAGGAATTTTGGAAAGAAGTGGCTATGTTCATTTTTGAAATGGTATCTGTATAACTGCCCATGAAACTGTAAATGTTTGTTTTGGGAATTACTTATGAAAATAGTGATTGCCACAGCAGCACTAGTCAACTTATCGATATAAGTATACTCCAAGCAAAGCATCTAATAGCTTGTACTGGAGGAAAATGGGAAGCCAGCTATTGTAAAGTGGATCAATAATATGTCCTTCTGTTTAGCTATGGAAAAGATGTCATGTGTTAAAAGGCAAACTTACTATTTTTAAGAAAATGTGGACGGCCTTTATATATCTTATTTCTAATTCAAATTTCAGCAATTTAAATGAAACAGGAAAAGATGAAATAAACTGACATTCACTTGGCCTATATACATATTTCCCTTTTTCCAAAGATTTATTTAAACAAACCAGTCATATTGCTGATCTGGTGTGTGCCTTCTATAGATTATTTGTATTTTTAACAATTTCTTCCTAATGTATTGTCTAAAATAATCTGGTACTAATTTAAACAACCTGTGCCCGCTTTTTTTTTTTTTTTTTTTTATTATTATTATTATTTTTTTTATATTATTATTATTTTTTTTAATAAATCCCTTTTGTTTTTTAGTTTTGAAAGTTTTTTTTTTCTCTAAATTGAAAACAACGATATAAAAATGATTGTGATGTTATATTGTCCTATTTTTATTACTTCTCAATAAAAAGATTGTTCAAAAAAGTACTTTATAACTAAAATGTATTGTAATTATTATTATTATTATTAATGCTATCGAAACGAAGATTCCATAAAATACTGAGATGTACATTTTTGTGTCAGTATCGCACACCCCTACTTTATAAACCTGAAATCAGAATGGTTGTCTTGTAAATGTTCTGTTTGCAACACTGTCACTGATGTGTGTTTCCATCTTAGGTGCGTAAAGGAGCCATTGGTTCTAAATGTGGTTTGGTGTTTGCCTACAATGACTGCGAGGCATTTGATGCAGATAAACATTTCAAAAGATTCAAGAAGTTCGACAGCTGGGACTACAAAGACTATAAAGAATTTGTCCAAGACAGGTATGGTTTTTCCTTAAACTAATGCTGCATGTTCATTTATTTACCTGTTGCTCATTAGAAACAGCCTTGTGAACTCTGCATAATGTTTGTGTAGGAGTGTATGAGTGAGAAATGGTGTAAGAAGATATTGTCAATGCGCATGTTAGAGTTTATTTTGATCTTTGTGTGGCCAAGATGGCTATAAATTCTGTGAGACTTTTTCTGTTGACCTCTTGCTGTTATCTGCTTGTGTACCCTTCACCACAAACACACACACACACACACACACACACACACACTACAGCTCAAGAATAACAGAGAGCAGTGAAGAGGAGCCCATTGGCTGGTTTGAGGTGGAGGAGGACTGGAATGACGTGGATATCAAGCTACAACAATGCAGAGTGTCAAAAGTATGTTTCTTTCTTTCTTTCTTTCTTTCTTTCTTTCTTTCTTTCTTTCTTTCTTTCCTTTTCGTCTTTTTTCTTCTTTTTTCCTTTCTTTCTTTCTTTCTTTCTGTCTTTCTTTCTTTCTTTCTTTCTTTCTTTCTTTCTTTCTTCTTTCTTTCTTTCTTCTTTCTTTCCTTTCGTCTTTTTTCTTATTTTTTTCTTTCTTTCTTTCTTTCTTTCTTTCTTTCTTTCTTTCTTTCTTTCTTTCTTTCTTTGTTTATTCCTTTTCTTCTTTTCTGTCTTTTATTATCTTTTTTATTTTTTCCTTTTATTTCTTAAATTTCTTTCTTTCTTTCCTTTTTCGTCTTTTTTCTTTTATTTCTTGAATTTCTTTCTTTCTTTCTTTCTTTTTTTCTTTCTTTCTTTTTCATCTTTTCTTTCTTTTATTTTTTTCTTTTATTACTTGAATTTCTTTCTTTCTTTCTTTCTTTCTTTCTTTCTTTCTTTCTTTCTTTCTTTTTCATCTTTTCTTTCTTTTATTTTTTTCTTTTATTTCTTAAATTTCTTTCTTTAGTTTTTTTCCTTTTCTTCTTTTCTGTCTTTTATCTTTTTTTATTTTTTTCCTTTTATTTCTTAAATTTCTTTCTTTCCTTTTCGTCTTTTTTCTTCTTTCTTTTATTTCTTGAATTTTTTTTTCTTTCTTTTTTACTTTTCTTCTTTTCTTTCTTATCTTCTTTTTTCTTTTTCCTTTTCTTTTCTTTTTTTGGTCAATTCTATTTCAAATACAAGGAGATATTTAAATTGTCCTTATCTGCTAGTTTTTTTTCTGAAATTATGACTAATGTTTTTGCAAAAATCATAGTTGTGTTATAGTGTGTGATGTAGTGTTTTTTTTACACTAATTAAATATTTTGCAGATTGTGTTGTAGTACAAGTATCTTCTAGGGATGGGGAAATATTTTGATACAGCATAGTATTAAAATATTTTCCACGGCAATACTATATTGACATGCTAATGCACATATTGATACATTGCATATAAAAATAAATACAGGCCACAAATGAACATGGAGGATGATCTCCGAGTGGCGTTCTCCAAAATTAAATGAAGAATAGACTTGGGCCTATTGGTGTGTGTACATCGTTGTGTGCGAGGTTTGTATATTTATAACCACCTCAGAGGATGTTGGGGGTCGTGAGTCACTGGTATTGTTATTTTAGGGGTCGTGGGCTGAAAAGTTTGGGAACTCCTGCACTAGGTGGTGGTGCTAATATAGCACACAACTTTTATGACAGGTTTTCATTAAATCCTATTTTGCACTGCAGCAATTCAAATGAAGTGAGATTAAAAATAAAAACAAACAAACTGAGAAATGTTTTAATAAGTTGAAACGGATGTTTTCAAAGTTTTCTTTTGGGGACATAATTTGAAGTTGGAAAGAGGTGATAAATTGCCATATATGGCGGAATATCACAATATATTTAAAATATCAATAATATTGTGTTGTTAAACAAGTATCATGACAATATTGTGTCATTGAGACTGGTGATTCCCACCCCTAGTGCCTTTGCTAGATCTGGCTTGTTATGGATAAATAAAAATTAAAAAAGGAAAACACAAATAGTCAGTATGTGGCAGCAAATCACTGCCTTAATAAGTGATTCACTGAACCATTTATTCAAACAACTCATTTGAACAGACTGACTCATTTAGAACTGAAACAAGAAAGCATTTTTTGAATAAATCATTGAGTCATCGAATCAAACGATTTATTCAAAAACATTCATTCACGAAAGAAACAGATAGTGTTTCCCTAAGATGCACAAACGTTCTGCTGCAGCTTGGTCTTAAACCCTCTTTTGGTAAAAAAACAACAAAAAAAACATGTTGTTTGTAAAATGTTGCTTACTAAATATATTGAGAGTTCCATTCATTTTAAAGAGCTCAGACATTTAAAAGAGCAGATGACAAAACTGCTGCCTGTGCTCAGAATAAAGCAAAGCTATCTTCCCGTTGGGGCTGATTCTTGTGCAGTTATCTTTAAATCTTTATCATTCTTGCTGTAAACAGTTCCTAGGATTTAAAAGACAAGTCAAAAGGATTTTCTCCATGTGTCCATGTGGCAAACGCTTTGATAGAGCTTAATTTCAATTCAATATACATTTATTTGTTGCATAAGAAAGCATTGAATGTAATGGGGATTAAACATCCTTCCCTTTCTCTGTCTCTCTAGTTTCTGATGGTGAAGTTCCTGTGTGCACGGCAGGACACAGCGGAGCGGCTCGGGGTCCAGCAGTTGATTTTCAGTGGTTATTTGTGTCCAGACTCAGAGCGGATGGAGGATGTGGAGGATCTGAGCGCTCAGGCTGAGGGAAGCGACTCGGGTCTGGTTACTGGTCTTGCGCTCATGAAGAAAACTCTTTATTTCATCCAGCAGCTCACCAGAGATACGGTACACCCACCACATGTCCATGACTCTGACTTGAATGATTAAAAACAAGCATTTTTCAGTCAACTTTGCATGCATCTGTAAAGAGAATGAATCTGTTGTCCTGTGTTACAGGATGTGTCTCTGTCCAAGCAGAAGACCCTGCTGGACTTCAGTGACCTCAACCTTCTGCTGTTTTGGGACTTTTACCGCAAACTCAGATCCATGTGAGTAAAGCTGCCAGATCAATTTCTGTAAATGCAGTATGATATAAGAAGTAATGTGAAAAAATTTTAGTGTGTCATGTGATTTTCAGTTGTTTGAAATATTCATTAAGTAACCATAAATGGTGTTTCCTTAAATCATTATAATAATGAAAGATAGCAAATGTGCTCTTTCAAAAACATGCCTCACTTTTAATCGATGAGTGTGTTTACAGTACAAACTTTTAATGAACTTTTTAAGGGCGAAAATACAATTCACAATAAAATAATTCTTTAATAATTGAACTTGAGGCTGTCGAGGTTTAGATTATTAGGTCATGTTGTCCAGCCCAGACTCCTTTGTTAAAATATATCCTGACTGCACAGTTTTTGTCTGTTCTAATGCATATTTGTTTGTTTGTTTGTGTGTTTGTTTGTGTGTGTGTGTGCGCGTGTGTGCGTGTGTGTGTGCGCGTGTATGTGTGTGTGCGTGTGCACTCACAGTGAAGGAGAAGAGGCCATAAAGACAAGAGTTCTCCTCCTTCAGCTGCTACAGAACTGCTTCCCAATGTTGCCCAGTCTGACCGAGTCCCAGCCATCAGATCTCTCTGCATCAGCCTTAGCATCGGCTTCAGGCAGCTCAGACATTGACCCCGCAGAAGCTGTCGGAGAGCTCTGCAGACACTTATGTCAAGGTGAGACTCTGCTCTGAGATAATGCTCTCACTTAGTATGTTTACATGGACACCAATACTCGAATAAAAAACGATTAAAGCAATACTCTGATTAACAGTCCATAATGTAAACAAAGTTTTGATCACCTTGATTTGCTCATAATCGTTTGCATAATTGAATGTTTGCATTCAGAGAGCAGCATTTACAGCGGATCTTTCAGCCCATAATATTGTAGTGATATGAACTTATTGTAAACTTAGTAACTAAAGTATTTTGACTAAGGTATGTCTTTAAAAACTGAAAGAGCACTTCTGACGATACTCACTAACTCTGAATAACCAAAGAAAGGACATTGATCATGCACTTACCAAATCTGTATAGACAGGACAATTAACATCAACTGGAACTGTGTCTTTTTTAAAAAGAAGACGAGTGGCAAATTCTGATTTCACCATTTCCTGATGCAAAGAGCTCTTGGGTAAAAAATGTTCCTTACAAACGTATTTTTGTCCTCTTAGCAGAGCTCTGTAATCCTCACATGTGAGTCCAGCTTTGTTCTCTCATAGCGGGGAATTGAAAAAAGAAACTTCCTTACTGCACATTTATAAACGCAACACTGACAACCCATGTCTCCAAACAATTCTTCTTCTTCCACTTGTTTTAATTACGGTTGTCAACACAACGTGGCGTCTCTCTGCCGTCTGAACACTGTAACTGGTAAAAACAGTCTTCAAAGCTATCATGCATATTAATGAAGTTGCACCTCAATAGAGCGCACTGATTGGTTCGAACCAAGTCTTTCTCTTGAATTAATGCAAAGACGTCACGTTGTACTGGCCGGTACAGACATCCAGTCTACATGCTGAAATACACACAGTTTCTTTTCAAACCGGAAGAACGAATTTGCTCAAAATAACGCAAAAACAACCAATTTTCACTTTTTTGTTAAATAAATGTGTCCTAATAGTGTTTTTAGCAGCGTGGGACACATATATGACTGTCAACATCTCAAAAAATGTGTTTTGGTGTTTCGTGACCCTTTAAAAAATCACCTCAGCTTATCAATGCGTTTTTGGATTACAGTGAATGAGCTCATAAAAATGTTAATGCAGGTTTTGGAAATATTGATACTTCATGATTCTTTGTTGAAAAGAAAGCATTTATTTTGTTACAACCTCTTTGATGTTAGTCTAGGGTAAAAGTAATAACATTTAAACGGTGTGGTACTCACAAGTGTTGGGTTCAAGCAACAGCAACAAGACAAACAACAAACTGCCAACAAAAGTGATTTAATATACAAAGAAAGTGAAACCAGAATGCCCAAATATATTTACAAAAATAAGAAATATTTACAATAATAAAGTAGCAAATGAAACAAAGTATCAAACAAAATTAGGTCAACTCAAGAGTAAGGGGACACGCTAGTGAAGCCAAAATCAAAGAAATAAATATAACAAAACAATTCTAACTCGTAAACAAACCCCTTACCTACCTAGAAGCATGAAAAGAAAAATTAAGAATTAGAAAACTTTTGTATAATTATGACTATCTCTGCCGTCAATTTTGATTAACGCATCCTTTGTGAACAAATTTTTTTTATCTGTTTCATTTAGAACAGATAAACTGATAACAAACCTAAAATAACAGAAAGGTATTGTAGCGTATATTGTGAAAAGCATTTATTATAAACTCCCAGCCAAATTGTATTTATTTAAAACTCAACTTACTAGATTTGATATATAAATTCTTGAATTAATAATAATAATAATAATAATAATAATAATAATAAAAACAAATATAATAGGGTTTCACGCTTCATTTGACCCTTTAATAATTCTGATTTGATGTCTGAAAAGGCTTTTTTTGTGTTTTGACTAGTGTTAGAGAGAGTAACTCATAGATTTTATGCTGTGCAGTGGTGGACGGGCCTGAAGGAGAGACTGCAGCAGAAAAAGCTCTGAGGAAAGAAGCTGTGAAAGCCATTCTCAATGGAGCTGCCATCTTCTACCCAGACAAACAGAGCCGGAGGGACAAACTCTTTCACATGATGGTAAGACACTGAGAGTCGGATACTTGGCTTACCTGAAAGAATATTATCAGCAAAGTTCTTTTGTATGAGCATGTTTTTTAATGACTTCTTTTTTTCAGAAAAACATAACTGAGGAGAATCAACCAGAGTCTGTAAAGCTGACGTTTGAGTCGCTCTGCAGTTACTTCAGGTATTCTTCCTTTAATAGGGTAAAAAATGTATCACCATATCATTACAGTAAGAATTGCAAGCATTTTTTTATTATTACAAGTGTTAAATATGCACTAATCTGCATATATTTCTAGCACAAAGAATATGAACATTGGATGAAGTCATGTTCAGAATTCATGTTTCATTTTAAAGGTTTTTACAGTGGTGGTTTCGAGGATCTCTTTTTGTCACTCACTAGTAGCCAAAAAAAAGTTTCACACATATGAACATACACTTCTGTAAAAACCTTCAGAATACAGAAATGAATCACACAGTGAAGTCTGAAATATGTAAGTGTTGCTGAAGTGGAGATTTATAACTTTAGAACAGGAGGAAAACCTCATTTTGTGAAAAGTCTTTAAAAATATGTATTGTGATTGAAATCTACAGACTCAAATTGTTACTGTATAAATAAATTAAATAAACTTAAGTGATGTTTTAAAAAGATCAGAAAGATGTTTTTTTTTTTTACATTAGACCTTAAAAATACTCTGAAAATCCATAAATATCTAAAAATTTACATAAATTCTAATAAAAACTGAGCAATTTCTGTTTTATGGATGTTTGCTGTAAAAACATAAAACTGTAATTGCAAATTATTTTCTTTTAATTGCTTTAATTCTCCGGTAAATGATCAGTTTACGCACACAGACAGCCTCTGTGAGCAAAAGGATCCCAGACATGGGCTCACGTGCATTTTTAAAGGCAATGTTAAAATGTTTTAGATAAGAATTTCTCCACAGCTCCTTAACTCTTAAACAACCAGTAGATTACACATGGCTGTAATAGTTCGATGATGATAATAATGCATTTGATCTTTACTTTAGCAAAACCATAATCAATTTATAATGTCAATATATAATTATCAATCATCAATATATGATCTTCGATTTTAAAAATTTCCATCACAAAACAAATTCAAAGACAGTGTATATGTCAAAAGTGTATTGAAATATATGTTTCTTTTTCCTAACAAACAAACAAACCACAGAGTGAAGAGATCAGACAAATATTAGTCTGTAAGCGTTTTACATTTTAAATAAGGGAAAAAATATGCATTATGGATGTAAACAAAAAAGTATCCAAGTTTACAGTATAACACACTTATTCTGTTAATTAAACTTCACAACCCCCCAAAAAATAATACTAATCAAAATGAAAAGAGTTGGGTCTTCAAAGAACAATTATGATTTATTTTATTTTATGTTTCATTTTTGCATTTATGAGGAAAAAAATTGTAATATATTTGACATCGCTTCATTATGGTTGTGACGATTTTTTGAAAATGTTGACAGACATTTTTAAATATTTTACTGTACTGTAAAATACAAGCCTACACAAACAATTTTGGAAAGATTTTGCTGTTTTGGTAAAAAACTTTTTATTTATTTATTTTTAATCAACTCCTTGTCATTCTGCCCTCACACACTCACTCTCGCCCATCTCTGTTTGCAGTGATCAGGACCCAAAAGGTCTTCTTCTGCTCCCCCCTAAAGGAGCCCCGTCTGACTTTGACATCTCCCCTGTCCTGAGCGTCATGGACACGCTGCTAATTGTGGCCAGTAGAGAGGTACTTTGTGTTCGTCATGCTGACAGTCAACAACATGCTAATAGCTGGCATATGCTTTAAGTCAGTGTTTCTCAACCACGTTCCTGGGGGACCCCGAGCATCAGCTCATTAACAGAGACTGACAAACCTGTAATGGGTGTAACAGACAAAGGAGACATCCAAAACATGCAGTGTTGGCGGTCCTACAGGAACATGGTTGCGAAACACTGCTTTAGATGTTACATCTAAAGCATATGCCAGCATATATGTTAGATGTATACATTGTGCTTTAGCATCTGTTAGCTGAAGATCTCATGTTGTTCTGTTTTCTATGATAGCTCATTAATAGTTTCTCTTGACTGTCCTGATGACGAGTAATGTGATGTTCATTAATGTAAAAATGCCGCTCTGTTCTTTCAGTGTGAGGTGCTGATGTCGGAGTCCAGTGGAGGGTCTATTTGGAGGGTCCTGCTGTCTCTGTTTTGGGCTCTACAGGGTAGTTTGCTATCCTGGTGCTTCCTGCAGCTCAAAGGAGGAACTGCTACCTCCGCTGATCTGGCCAGGGAAATCCTGCTCAAATGTTAGTGAGCTTAGTGATCTCCTTTATAAGAACTCTTCCAAGTGCAGCATGGTCCAGTCTATTCTAAATCTATGGTGAAAATGCTTCTGTTGTGCTAAAATATTTGTTTTGATAAGGGTTGTGCAATAATAATATTGCTGTTTTTTTAACAATTTGAGAGCTGACTTTAAGTATGTGATGGTGAATCATATTATTTGTTTTACATATTTTACTAAGAAACACACAAAAATATAGAAATGAAAAAAATATATATTAATAGTTTAAATCTACAAAGGAACAGTAAATTGATCAAAAGTGACATCAAAGATTTTTATAAGGGTGTTTTAAATGATCCTAAAGCAATGTTAGACATTAATAATCTTACAAATGATTTCTTTCTCAAAAAAATGCAGTTTTTTTTACTTTCTACTCATCGAAGAGTCCTGACAAATGTAATCACAATTTCAGCCTTTTTATCAAAATATATGTACCAAGTGCGTTAAGCAGAAAAAATATTCAAGTTTAATGCCATTTCTTGATGATCAAATAGCAAATCCTTCATAAATTATGATTCATATCAGCATATTAGCTGGAATATTAACTGCAATAACTGCTGATAATTCATCTTTATTTGTCATAATTGCAATTTATTATAAATATAAAAAAATCCACAATTTGAACAGTTTTTGCTATAATTTGATCTAATAAATGCAGCGTAATATTATCAAGCTCAATTTTGCTGTGTTTTCTCAGTAAGTGAACATGCTTGTGCTGTTTCTCTTGGCTGTTAGATGTGGAGCAGTTCCTGTCAGGCACCAGAGACATACTGATTCCTCTTACTAAGAGCTTTTCTGGAGCTGATATCATGAAGAAACTCAGTGGATCCATCCTCGCAATGGCAACAAGACAGCTGGTAGCTGACTACTTTATCCCACTATATTTAGAATTATTCATTCATGCCTTCATGCTTCTGCAAATATGTCTATATTGAATGTGTATGGTGTCCTGTTGTAGACAATCTTCCTCCTGGAGCTGTGTGCTCTGGATATTCCTCACTGTGTGCTGCTCAAGAGATTTTACCCCATTTCAGACCTGCTGAAGAATCTGTCTAGTGACTCAGATGACATCTTCTCTAAGGTCAGTTCACAGCATGTTCAACAAGAGTTTCTTTACAGGAAATCACTTCCTTTGGTTTCACACTGACTAAACATTATTACTGACTATTCTTTTTTTCTCTGTAAAGCTGATTTGACATTGAAAACACTCACATAGACATAAAATAAATGAAATAAATACAAACTAAATGCTGGATAATAAAAATGATTTGTTATTTGTGTGTTTGCAGGTTGATTTGGAAGGCTGTCAGCAGCCTCAGCAGCCTGTTGTGTTGAGGACGTGGCAGATGGAGTCTCCTCATAACTATGAGAACAGCAGACACGAGACCACCGTCTTTGTCTGCCCTGGAGCCACGTCCTTTGAGGTGGAGTTTGACGCTCGCTGTGAGACAGAGAAAAGGTGTGAAAACTCTACTGACACCTTCTGGTGATAACAGGACTGGCGATAATGCATACTTTTCTGTTACAGACACCTTCTGGTTTGACTTTGGTCTAAACTCTGAGGTTTATGCTATATTTACACACAGTGAATGTTGTTGTTGTGTGTGTTTTTTTTTTAATAGGTATGACTATCTGGAGTTCACTGATGCTAGAGGAGGGAAAGTGCGCTATGATATGAAGGTTGGCACAGAGAAATGGCCAAAGGTATGGAAAAAGTATTTTTTTGGAGTGTTCTTATAGGTCTCATTTAAATGTGTTAATTGTGTCAAAAATAATATAAAAAATAAATGTGTTAAAGGGATAAATCACCCATAAAATGAACATTTACGCACCCTCAAGTGGTTCCTATAAGTTTCTTTATTCTTTTTAACACAAAAGAAGATATTTTGAAGAAAGCTTAAACACTGTAACCGTTGACTTGCATAATAGAAAAAAACGAAAATTCTGAAAGTCAATGATTACAGGTTTCCAGCTTTCTTCAAAATATCTTCTTTTGTGTTCAACAGATGAAGAAAGTGAAACCAATTTGGAACAAGTAAAGGGTGAGCAAATGATGACAGAATTTTCCATTTTGGGTGAACTATCCCTTTAAAAAAAGGCTGTTATTATTAATACCTCCTACCTGCACATACATGTTATTATTTAATCTGGTAAATATGAAGAAGAAAAAACATAAATTTGATTTATAATAAATAATGGGTTTTTTTCCTTCAGAAAGTGACGTTTAAAGCGGGTCCCCAGTTGCAGTTTCTGTTCCACTCTGACAGCAGTAATAATGAATGGGGTTATAAGTTCACTGTGACAGCGTATGGCCTGCCGGACGTCACTGTGTCCTGGACCTCAGACCTGCAACTGCTCGTGTCCAGGCTGATGGGCCGCCTGGCATCCCGCACCATGGCTTTAAAATCACCATACGGTGAGGGGGCACACTGATAATCTATTAATCTGAAATGGTTTATTTTTATAAAGTTTCTTTTTCTTTCTAATAATATATTGTACATGCATTTAAGTACAAATGTAGGTTTAAAAATGCATAGACCAAATTCACTACCTAAAACAGTTTGTCACACCTGCCACTGGCCGATGCCCTAATTAATTCGCTGTCCATTTAAAAAGACAGCCAGAACAAATTTAGGAGAAACATTTCACTGCAATTTATTTTTACTTGCAGATAATTACTTGTGCACATTATAAGTAATTAAAGCTTGCAGCATTTTCAGAAATATAGTTCATTTGGATCATTTACTGCACCCGAGCCACTTCTGAACATTAAAAACACTGTTATCATGAGCCGTTTATATGAAAAGATCACAGCTTCACACACAGATTATATATTCCTAAAAATACAACAGATTCTCTGCAATTTGATTCAAGCCAATTCCTCCTCACATTTGAGTATTATTGAATTTTTAATTTTATCTATGTCTGTATTTTGTATGATAAAAGAAGCAAGATAATAATCTGTCATATTATGCATTGCAGTTTGTTTAAAAGTGTAATTTTATGTTTTTGTTTTAAAGAGATCCGCAGTGTTAAGGAATTACCGGCAACCTTGATGAACCACATCCTGTCGTGTCCCCTGTGGAAACCTGTGTTCAGACATGGACTAAGTGGCCTTCCTGAGGAACAGAAGTTAGCTCTGGCCAGCCCAGAAGCCGGCCAGGTGATTTACACTAGGATTTTGACTATGTCAGTGTGTTTCAATCTAAAACAGTCTAATTGCATTTTGCATCCTGCGTGATTTCTTTTTGCAGGAAGATTCGGCTCCTCTGGGAGACGAGCTGGTGGAGTTCCTGAAGGAATTTGCCCGCTGGGATCCTTCACAGGATTCTTCTGATGGCAGAACAGAGCTCATGAGGGCCCTTTTGGTGAACTGCAAGAAGCAGTTGATCAGAAACGAGATTGCTTCAGGCTTAAAAGTGGACCAGGCTGTTAATGCCATCTGGGCAGCTATGGTTTATCACACACCTGCTCTTCACCACTGCCTGAAGAGCTTCGGTAATTCAAGAGTTTGAATTACACACTCACAAGAGCAAACACTGTATATAAATGTAACTAGTATGCAATTAGAATTTATTTCAAATTAATTCTTTTGTAATAATCATATTTAATATGTTAATGAGAGTAATTATCATATAACAAACACGCATATTGATATATTTGATTGCTGTATCTTCAGGAAAATAAGTTGCATCAATAAATTGTGTTGGGTCAATATGTCATTGAATGCATGATTGGTTACCTGTAGCTAGTAATATTTAAAAAATATAGACGTACATTTTAGTTTAAAACAAAAGTTCATTATAAACAAAAATAAATCAAAACATAGAATACATTTTTAAAATTGTAACTACAAAGCAGAAATATTATAATATATTAAATATAATTTAATTTAGAGCAAAACTGAAAGTAACCTTTTAAGAAATATATTTTAGGAATACTTGCATGTCAGTCTCATTCAACTTTTAAACAAATGTGTGTTTGCGTATGTTTTGCGAATGCTTCACTTTTTTTATAATAGATTTATAATAATTGATTTTGGAATAAAAGTAACATGTTTCACGTTTTTAAGGTCGATTATAACTTTATTTTATACTTTTAAAACTTTATAACTTATTTTATACGATTATAACTTTCGATTTATACTTTAAGGTCGACTTACAACCTTAAATTTAAATTTAAAATGAATAGACTTAGGACTTAAAGTAATAACATGTGAGGCTCATTTATGCATATATTTGTATCTGATCAACAGCTAGTTTCATTGTTTTGTGTTTCCTCATTTATTTATGAACTTTTAGCTTCTTCAGTATAATTAAACATGTTTAATCACAATTTGCGGACTTGTTTTAATGGAGAAATGCTGTCTAATTATGTCATAATGCCAAGCCATAGTAACCTTGCCTGCTTTGGTACCAACAGTATCTGCTGTAAGATGTTCGTATGAATAGGTCAATTTGTCAGTCACACATGTCCATAACAGAGACTAAGTTACATTTTCTATATTTCCTATTCATTAGTTGCTAAGAATGGTCAGAGTTGTCTCAGTGAGGATCTTGTGCAGGTCTACACTCTCGCGGATGGCATCAGAACATGGATGGTTAGTATGGCTTTCGACTTCTGGTTTTAAAGTAACATTATGTTTTCTTTGTATTTAACTCTGTATTTTGAACTGTTTTGGTAGTTGGAGATGAAACAACGCTACCTTATGGGTAAAATGAATGGAGTAGAGGAAAAAGATGAAGGACAGAACGAGGTTACAATGGAATCACTTGGTAAATATTGAAGAAAATACATTTTGATTGAATGTATGAATGAGTTTTCAAATACCTCTGGAAGTGCTTGAAAGTAGGCAAGCTTAAATAATTTTAGACCCTGTTTACACCAATATTCGGATATTTAAATGGAATGATTTAATAGATGGACAATGTTTTATTAAAAAATATATTATTTTTAAACAAAAATTGTTAATTATTGTGCATTTTTTATTGGAATAATATCATTTGCATGATGAAAGTGAATTGTTTTTCCCATAAATATAGACAGTGTTTCTGACATGTAATTTAATCATTAATAAATAAATACAGCTGTAACTTTTTTTTTTAACCAATCTAACACTCTACTATATACTATACTACACTACCTGACAAAAGTCTTGTGGTCGATCCCAGGTGTAAGAGCATCAAATAAAAACTTGATCATTTGGAAAAGTGGCAGAAGGTAGATTTTTCCAATGAAACATCTGTTGAACTCCTTCCCAATCATGACAAATACTCCAGAAAACCAATTGGAACCCGTACAGACCCAAGATTCTCACATTAATCAGTCAAGTTTGGTAAAAGCAAAATCATGGTTTAGGGTTACAATAAGTATGGGGTGTGCGAGAGATCTGCAGAGTGGTTGGCAACATCAACAGCCTGAGGTATCAAGACATTTGTGCTGCCCATTATAATACAAACCACAGGAGAAGACAAATTCTTCAGCAGGATAGCGCTCCTTCTCATACTTCAGCCTCAACATCAAAGTTCCTGAATGCAAAGAAGGTCAAGGTGCTCCAGGATTGGCCAGCCCAGTCACCAGACATGAACATTGTTGAGCATGTCTGGGGTAAGATGATGGAGGAGGCATTGAAGATGAATCCAAAGAATCTTGATGAACTCTGGGAGTCCTGCAAAAATGCTTTCTTTGCCATTCCAGATGGCTTTATTAATAAGTGATTTGAGTCATTGCAGAGATGTATGGATGCAGTCCTCCAAGCTCATGGGAGTCATACACAATATTAAATTTTTTTTCCATTGCACAATGACTTTATGTTCTATACTGTACATTATTTCTGTTAAGTGACAAGACTTTTGTCTCAGCAAAGTCAGACCTTACTGTCCTAATTAAATCATTAAAAATCAAGGCATAATGATATTTTATTTTAGTAAAATAAGCATAATCTAGAGGATAGGTTACAAGACTTTTTTGCCAGGTAGTGTATACCATACTATACTGTAATGATTATTAGTTGACTTGTTTTTCAGCTAATTAAACAAAATGTCTGAAGAGGAACATCAGAATCAAGTGTAACCATTATTTTTTTTCTATTTCTCACTCTCTTTACAGCTGAAGTTTGCATCAGCAGAAGTTTGTTCCTCTTCCAGTTCAGCCCAAGCGGTGGAACCTCTGTATCTCAGGAACAAGAGCTTTCCAGACCTGAAGACATTGCTTGTGTTGCTCCTCTTCTTCGCTCCGCTTCCACCTCAGAAGGGGATTTCCAGCCGAGTCCATCTTTCTCCGTCTCCCAGACCCCTGATGGGGCAAAAGCAGTGACATCCCCTGTATCTGCTTCTCGCGAGCGGACACAGGACCAGGGTTTCTCTGCTTCAGGTGATGTAGGAGCGTCCGGCAGCATCAGTTCTCAGGGTGCCACAGGCTCCTCAGAAAGTCTTCAGTCACAAACAGGAGAGCCTCTGTCTCCGTTAGTCTTCCCGCGCAAAGCACCGTTCAGCCGGGGACGCTTGAGGCTCCTTTCCTTACGATCCATGGAGGAACCTCGTATGGCGCCACCAGTTAAAGAGCGCTTCCCAATCCTCAAACACATCCTCAGCTTTATGAAGGACATGGTCATTAATGAGAGCAGGTACAAACCAGGGTTTTTTACCTCATGTTGTCAGTAGCGTAATTCATGGTTCTGTGATTCAACAGGTTTTGATGTATGTATTTAAAGAGGAATGCATAAGTTTAAAGTTGAGTTTCCTCGTGTTTGTGTCACGCTTATTTTATACGAGTTTCTGACGCACTATAACACAAAACTGCATGTGCCATTGGCTCTTCCAATATATATATATAATAATTCAAGGGGGCTAATAATTCAAGGGGGCTAATAATTCTGACTTCAACTGTATATGATGGGAGGATAAGCAGTAATGATAAGTGTGTTTGTTTGTGCAGTGTTCTTCAGACTCTGGCTCTGAAGAAGGCTCAGGCTGTGAGTGTGTGTGAGGTACTGGAGCTCGTGCAGCAGTGTATTCTCACCCTGGGCAAACCGCACCTCTTCCAGGCACCCTGTATTTTGTTTCTCCAGGAAGTTTTGGCCTGTCAGAAAGATTTCACAAAGTATGTAATCCAAATTTGGTTGTCATTTCCAAATCATTTTGCCACATTTAACTTTATCTGTCTTTATCAGCTACTTTTCTCAACTGGTGGGCAGCGGGCAGGAGATGAGGGAACGGGTCAGACACTCGTATCATCAGCTGGTTCTCATGTTAGTCGAAGCCGTGCAAGGCTTCAGTGCCCTGAATGAAAAGTGAGTTCTCTCTCATCTGTTTTTAAGCATTTAATCTAGAATATACTATACAGAGTTGATGTTTAAATGTGATTTGAAACCAGTGTGTTCTTCAGAAATAACATATTAGTACATTTACTTTTCCATTTAATCATTTAGCTGATGCTTTTTTTAAGTTACTTACAAAGTGCATTTTTTGTAAATCATATTTATATTTATACCCTACAGCGGTGTATATATAATGTTCATTATGTGTGTATTCTCAGGGTTCTGCTGCCAGCACTATCATGCGTTCAGACTTGTCTGCTGCATTTGCTGGACATGAGCTGGGAAGCTGAAGATTTGTCGCTGTTTCTTGATATTAAACTGCCGGATCTTCTGCTCGCAATGTCCCAGGAAAACATCAGTGTGCATGACATTGCTATCAGGTATGAGACTTAGCTTCAGGGATCAGAGCCCACACATTGGGCTAGGGTTGTAAATATATCAATGATAAAAAAAGACATTCAAAGGAAAATAAGGCATTCAAAGAAATTAGTTATAAGTTGAGCATGACCTAGTTAATAAACAGTTCTATTTAACAACTTGGTTTACTCCAAGGAAAAAAATGAATGCATGTTAAAAAAAAAAAGTTTTTCCCCTGCTTTTGTTAGTCAAATGTAAAACTTGCACTATTCAGACTTAAATTGTTATAATTTTAAGAAAACTCTATTCAGATTTTTGCTAAAAATTAAGTATTTTAAAAAATAAAATGTTATAGAATATTCACCGTTATAAATATTTCAATAAATATAAATAAAACCAAATTTGAAATTGATAAAACAAACCTGAAATTATTAAACGCTATATCCAAAATAGTTACTACATGAAACCCAAATTTTACAGAGTTTTTTAAAAATGCATTCCTTTGTCACAAATCAACCAATTTCTGTCACAATATCACTTTTTAATCACAAAACCATTTTTAAATATGTGATAAAGGAGAAAAAACAATAAAAAGAGTTTCATGAAGAAGTATAATAGAGACTTAAAAATGATATAAAAATGGAGAAAGGGGGGGTTACAGACATGTAATGATTTGTGAACTTCTCACTTATATCTAACCGTTCATGTGAAAACATCTTAAAAGTATATTTGATGAGCATTGTTTTTATTCTTCTTTAACTGACACTGTTAATAGGGTTTAGTTTGCGCTTAATCCTGATGTCACAAATTAGGCTCAAATGTATGCGATGCTTTATATGGCTTCTCATCTGTCCTTTTCTCCATGTGACATGTTGGTGTAGTCAGTGGACAGAGGAGGATGAGATTGCTGACTACGAGAGGAACTGTGAATGGATGGATGAGTGTTTGGACGGCATGTTTGAGAAATGGTTTGATAAGATCAGCCAGGCCTCTGTGGAGGACAAGAGAAAGGTACGTATTGCAAGTAAAGTTTCTGCACATTAAAATTCAATACCTCAAAAGACTAAATAATCCATACTAATAGATACTTTTCCTTTAAATAATTTAGACAATTAAATAAAATGTCAGATGAATAAGGACAAAAGCCAACTTCTAGGTGGAGGTATAGGATTGCTATTTATTCATGTCATGTTTTTTGAACATGTTATTGCAAACCTTCTTACTTTGTTTAATCCTCAAACACAACCAAATGTCAGCACCACGTTAATGCCTAATAATCATGAGATCCTAAGTTCACTTTGTTCAGGCAGAGTAAATATTTGAATTGACTTTAGTTTCAGAATGTGAAATTGACTGTTAACTGTGTGCTGGATTTTTGTTATCTGCAAAAGCATAGCCATATTTACAAAATTGTGCGGGTTGAATCCAGATGTCGCATTTTGGTCTTTGCATCAAATTTAATAGAAGACAACTTATGTATTTCTTAACCCTAGTGTGCTGTTGGGGATGTTTTCATCCACTCTGGGGTGATTTTGAGTTTTCATTTGGCCACAACATTCTCTGTTCTTCAGAGAAAAGTTTTTTGGTGACGAATCTTATTTTGATACATATTTTAGGCAAATGCATTGAAAATTTAAAAATTCTGTAATACACTCTGGGCTCTACACTTTCATTGGGCTCTATTTTGACGATCTATGCGCAAAAGCATTAAGGGCGTGTCAGAATACACTTTTGCTATTTTAAGGACGGAAAAATCCGCTTAGCACCGTGGTGCATGGTCTTACAGGGTTGAGCTTATTCTCTTATTGAGTTATAGGTGTATTTTGAGAATAAACTAATCAGAGTCTCATCTCCCATTCCCTTTAAAAGTCAGTTGCGCTGCGCCATAGCGCATTTGCTATTTACATGATGGACTTTGTAAGTGGAAAAACTGAATGCTTCACTAGCAATAAAACAGTTAAACAGAGCATCTGCAGCGCAAGAATGAGAGATGAGCCTCCCCATTATTTACTTTCACTCTCATGGATAGGGAAACGTGTTGTATGCACAGTCATCGATTAGCCTATACATAATTATTTTCGTTTATTAAGCGCAAAGATTTGTTTCAGAACTATTTCAGTTCTAATTTCCAGCAAAGGAATAAATGAACAATAATAACGAAGTGTGTTCAAACAACTGAGTTATTTCCAAATACACATGCTATGCCCCATATGGTCTAAAACCTGACAGGTGGACAAATCTAAGCTTGTTTTTAATAAAACAAATATAAATATGCATATAATAAATAATACTACAACTAATAATGACCTTATACAAAAGCAAATTGTCATGAATAAACTGAACAAGCCCCCACGAGATGAAGGCATGAAAGTATGGTTTTTATATTTATGTAGGCTAGAAAATAATATTTTTTGTAATATTTTAATCCTTTATATTTAAATACTATATATATCCTTATTATATCCTATATATATCCTTAATATTTTCATTCTTTTTCATTTGTAAAGGTATTTGCGTATTGCTGTACACCTTGTGTGTATTAAGCAATGTGTCAGCGAGGCGCACAACTAACGCGCTCTGCGCTGGACTATAGACCTGATTTGATCTTGTCTATTGAACAGTCTATTTAAGTTCCTCAAAATAGCAACACGCCAGCAATGTGCCTCAACATGCCTCTTTTTTTAGACCAGCATAGGCGCACATATGAGCGCAAATGCATTTGCTAGTTAAACAGCGTGGCGCAAAATGTCAAAACCACTCTTGCACCAAGCTGAAACTAGCAAACAACAATTGTGTCGCGCCTTGTGCCGCATTGCACGGGGTGTATGATAGGGCCCATTATGTTCATGGCTGTTTTTGCCCCAATGACTATCATTATAATGTTTTTTGATTGCGAAGCCAGCACACCATATAATCACAATCATTGTTGCTGTGTTTCCTTGTTGGGAAGAAATTACATTTTTTAATTCTTACTGTTGATTATCAGTTGCAGTGCAAAAAAAGCATAGTTTCTGCCTTCTATGTAGAGTATTGTGTGTGTGTGTGTGTGTGTGTGTGTGTGTGTGTGTGTGAGAGACTTGTCTTGAAATGTTTAAGATAATCAAAATAAACAGCTCAGCTCTCAGAGCATAGTAAACATAGTAAGTGTATTTATGCACACACACTAATCTCATGTTATACTCTGTAGAACTGCATATAAAAGCCGGAAACTTTTTTTGCATGGACCTTTCTATAGGGTTAATGCTGCCAACAGATGATCAACAGTAAAAATGACACATTTTAAAATATATAAAAGAATAAGGGATTGTTTTGGTGCTCATTCACTGACTTTTGTGGCTTTTAGATGCACATGTTCATTGCACGTTACTGTGACCTGCTAAACGTGGAGATTTCATGTGACGGCTGTGAGCGGATCGCACCGTGGCATCGCTATCGCTGTCTGCAGTGCACAGACATGGACCTGTGCAAGACCTGCTTCCTCAGTGAGTCCCATCATCACAGATGACCATGACTTTAGCTCTATCTACATCACAATGAATCATTATTTCTCTTTATTTATTACATTAGATAATACACAATGGACTTGCAGCAGTACGTTTTTGCACGTTTGCTTGGGTGGAGTGTGTTTTTGAGCAGTTCTGTTCTCCTTATTCAGGCGGTGCTAAACCAGAAGGCCACGAGGATGACCATGAGATGGTGAACATGGAGTATGCCTGTGACCACTGCCAGGGCCTCATCGTGGGCAGCAGGATCAACTGTAATGTCTGTGAGGACTTCGATCTCTGCTTTGGCTGTTACAATGCCAAGAAATACCCAGACAGGTAATACACACCCAACAAGTGAGAAGATACTTCTAGCTGACTTTACATTTTGGAATAACTTTAGATTTTTTTTTTTAACCCAGAAATACTTTTTTCCTTATGAAGATATTTAAGTTTACAAAACGTGCTAGTAGCAACCGGTTTACTCAACTTGAGTTTTAGTGTTCAACCAAGCCAAATTAAGAAGCAACACTACATTGTGAGGGAATGCATTAGGGCTGGACACTATATACTGCAATGTGTGCATTTGCAATAGTCACATCACAGGATTAGATTAGATAAAATATTATAATTTCTTTTTTAATTATTGTTTATATAATGATGACCATGTTAGTTTACTTTTGATTGTTTAATATTTGTACTTGAATACTGTTAGACTCCCCATAAAACCAAAAAAGCACAGATTATTTATTTATTTATTTTTGCTTGTAGTTTATTACAGTTTATGCAAATCCACTGCATAGAAAAAGACTTGATTATCCCAGTCAATCTAAATTAACGAAATCTTTTCAAACAGCTATTCAAATCATCTGGTCAAATTCTTTATATCGCAATATTTATCTCAGCAAAACAAAATATCGCAATGTCAGATTTGTCCAATATTGTGCAGCCCTAGGATGCATCGTTTATTAAAAAGCCCCTATTATGGGTTTTTTGAGAATGAGCTTCCATGTAGTGTGTAACACTGATCTAAGTGAAGTGAAATATCCAGCTAAGGCTTAAATCTGAATGTACACAGTGTTTAAAACTATTGATTAATTTATAAAAGAGTCGACTCATTGTGTTTCCACATACACTATGCACTCTGACTACAATATTGTTGATAAGCCATGGTGGGCATTTCGCTGTCGACCAATCCCAACAGGCTGTCATCGGTCCAATCAGCGCAGATTAGCTTTGCACTAAGCACAAATTTGGGAACAAATGAATCGCTGAACGATTAATATGAGAGTCGCTGGGATAATTAGGAAAAAATAAATGCATATTATAAGACAATGAAAGTGTTTTTTTGACCTTACACGTATATCAGCCTGTGGTTGGAGACCCTTATAACCAAAATTGTACCTTTTTTAATACATAATAGGGGCTCTTTAAATACTAGTATTTAAAGTTACACCATTGATCATCGCCACATTATTGGTAAGTTTAGAGCAAGCAAAAGTTTCAACAAAACATCTGGAAGTTCTTTGCATTTGCTAAAAAAATATTTTAAAAGTGCTTAAATATGTTGGGTAAAATCAAAGAAGAAAGGTCCAAAAGAATGTTCAAAACCAAAGAATTAAACAGAGTAATCATTATTAAATAATAGTGAAGGAGAACATAAATTTGGATCAATTTTAAAATATTTGTTTTGTGTGTGTACATCAGGGAATCTGCAGGGTCTTAAAATGTCTTCAATCTCAAAAGCTAAATTTTAGCCCTTAAAAGTCTTAAATCTACTGAAATGTTGTTTTGTAGGACTTAAATCTCATTTTAACAGGTCTTAATTTTCCTTTGTTCATGTATAATTACCCAATCTGGCCATTGACACCCATGCCAACAATCTATCTCAATAAAACTTCTAACCTTTTATTTAAAAATAGCATATAATTACTTTCCTTATTGTAACATTTGCTTAAAAGTTATCCATTTATTTACAGCTGAGGATACTGACCTGACATATATTTTTTATTATTATTATTATTGTAGACGGACGTAATTAACAGCTATGTTTTGTTCTTTTCTAAGTAAGGGTTATAGGGTTTGTGAATGGATATATTTGAAATTTAATAAAAAATATTCCAACTAAATTATTGTTGTATTTTTTAATTGTAATTATTTTTTCCTAGGCAAGTAAAAATCTTTTCTAACTGGGATATTCGGAAAAAAAATCCTTAGCGTTTACCCCTGTATAAGTCTAAAATTTCGTTCATAATGTTCTTAAAATGTCTCAGATTAAAAAGTTTTAGATTTAAGTTGGTGAAACCTTGGTGTATATATAAGGACACTTGCCAAAGCATACAAAACTGATTTAGTTTGTGTCTACTATCATTTATAATGAAAAGGTCTTGTAGTTTTGTTGCTTGGAAAAATCCCTAGAACAAATGTAAGTGTAAAAAGTGTACTTAATGTAAGTGAAATAAATCAATTAAAGCTGCATTACACATTGATTCTTGACAACCCCTTTTTGTTTTTTACCAATGTATAATTATTGCTATATGTGATATTAAACATCACAATACATTTTTCTCTCTCTTTGTCTCTAGCCATTTACCCACCCACCGTATCACTGTTTACCCAATGGTCACTATCCGCATCAGTGACCGCCACAGACTCATCCAGCCCTACATCCATAACTACTCCTGGCTTCTCTTTGCCGCTCTTGCCCTGTTCACCTCCGAACTGATCAGCGAGAAAGCACAGGACGGAGAGTCTCTGGATGATGTCACACTGGGTAATGCCAGTGCTCTGCAGACCCAGTGCTTTGACATCATCAAAGAGTGCCTGCTGAAGGGACAGACTGGGAAAGGTAATTAAGTCAGTGAGAGTGTTTACATGAATGTGCTTAAAGGGTTAGTTCACCCAAAAAATGAAAGGTTTGTCATTAATTACTCACACTCATGTTGTTCCCTTTCCTCAAAACCTTCATTCATCTTCAGTACGTTGTACCTAAAGTACGTTGACACAAATTTTAGATGAAATCCAAGAGCTCTCTCTGACCCTTTTCAAAATTTTCAAAACATTCTATCTTACTTTAGTAGTTAAATTGTAATCATACAAAGCTCCAATAACAATAACTTTTGTACACCAAAAAAACTGTAAGCAAATGACTTTGCTTGCCAATATAGTCTCCTCCATTTTAGGTTAGGGTAAAGGCATTTACTACAGGGAGTATGACGTATTGTCATTAGATTCAAAAGTGCAACACACAAGCATAATAAACACACACCTTGACCTGACACAATAGACAAATGTGAAAGTTATTTTCATGGGTTTTTTTTTTTGACTCACAAAAGTGTTCTTGGAGGTTTGTATGATTCCAGATACACTGAAGTCACTTGAAATGTTTTGGTTTCTTTTCTGAACTTTAAATATCTCAGGACTCTAACTGTATATGATGGGGCAGAGAGAGCTCTTGGATTTCATCTGAAACAGTGTTTCTCAACCATGTTCCTGGAGAACCACCAGCTCTGCACATTATCCATGACTGTTTGTCAGTTACAAGACCGCAGAGAACGGACTCGTGTTCTTGTCAGGCCACCTCAGAAGAACGAACTCAGGAGACCGAGAGAACACAGAATGCATCCTGTGAGAAATGAGATGCTGTGTTTTTCCTGGTTCTTCCTGATGGTCACATGACCTTCACACATTTTTAATGGAAAATTATTTAATCATTACAGATTTTAATACAAATTTCAGCAAACAAATACCCTTAATGTGTTTATGCCTTTTAAAAAGATTTTTTTATGGTAATGTTTACTTTCACCGTCTCATTTAGGGAAACTCCTGAGATAAATAAGTTATATGTCTGAACTTTAATAATCAATCTATATAAAATGCTGCGCTTCCCACCTCCTTTATACAGCCGCAATGACTTCTGGAACTTTTAGAGCGAGATCGGTGCTCAAGTCTGCATCGGTGCATCCTTTAAACCAAGAACACATCTGGGAACTTTCGCGCGTCCTCCATTCTTGCGGTGTTGAGTATTGAAACTGATCTTTGGTGATGACGTTACACTAGAACACGAGGACGCAAGATCGCTTAAGAACGCATATTGAGAAACAGCGCGTCTCCTTAACCAAACACACCTGAATCACATCATCAGCTCATTAACACAGACTTAAAGGCCTGTAATGGGCATGACAGACAAATGAGACATCCAAAACATGCAGTGTTGGTGGTCCTCAAGGAACATGGTTGAGAAACACTGCTCTAAAATATCATAATATGTGTGCTGAGGATGAACATAGGGAACTGCAATGACATGAGGATTTAAATTTTTTGGGTGAACTAATTTGTAATAAGCTGACACTGCACACTGTCATGTTAACATGTTAACCTGTTTTCTGTTGGTTAATTAAAGTGCGCACATGCACATTTAAGTGCATCTAGGTAGAGAAATTATATGAAATGAAGCAAGAAGAAATCTACCGCAAACTCAGGCGCTTTCTTAACCCAAAGATTTATAAGAATGTTTTTTGATCTTATCCAAGTAGACATGCTTCAATCATAATGTTTCTAGTTGAGAGGATAGTATATGAGCCGTAAGAGTTCCACTGGCCTGTTGCAGTACTGTGATTTATTAAACATGACAGTCAACTTATCAAATTTAATTATTAGATACACAAATTAGTAAGTTTTGACATCACTACCAAGAAATAAAATGATTTATTAAGAACGTTTTATAAATACAGTTTACCTGCATTGGTAGGTTTTTAGTAGGGCCAGACAGAATCTACGGACATTTTGTTGCTATTTCTGCTGAGAATTTTGTTAAAAATCTGCAGGTTTCTGCAGAATTTTTTTGGGAGTATCATAACTTAAAACTTAATATATGAAATCAGAAATAATATGTTTTAACATTTAATGTTTACAATGCAAATCCATCTAATTCCACTTATCTGGTAAACAAAGCAGGTCTCTCATATAATAGATCTACTAAAAGACAGAAAATATTACTTTACAAACTGTATTGTAAATAAATCGAACAAACTCTTTCATATTAGTCAATAATATTAGTGACATTAATTAAAAAACTGAATAAATAAACATTTACACAAGCAAATAAATAGACTCAATGTTGGGCTGGAAATCTGTGGATTTCTTCGCGCACAGATTTCAATGTGGGCCTAGTTATTGGTTTGCATGTGAACTGGGACATCCGGTTATCTAAGCATGCTCAGTAATGTAACAATTAAAGTGATGTGCCATTTAATATGGTAAGGGATGCTTGCTGTTTTTTCCTGTAGGTTTGCGAGCCTCTGCTCTGTTGTCTCTGCTTTCTTCAAACGAATCAGCCACAGAGAGTGAACTGTGTCCCGCGACGGCAGGCTCCTCTCAGGACATAAGCAGCACAGACACCTCTTCACTACCCAGCAGCACAACAGCCATCTGCTCTCCTCCGCTGCCCAGAGACAGAGTCAGTCACTTCACAAACAAACATTACTAATACATCCCTTGACTGCAGTCAGGAAAAGTGTGCTTGGCCTTTAAGGTCCACGTATAAAGATTCATAAATATCCTTCTCCAAAAATAATCTCTCTTTAGGGAGGAGGAGAAGGTGACGAGAAGAGGAGAAGAAAGCTGGTCTCTCAGGACACCTCAGACTCATCCTGCGCCAGTCAGACTCCCTCAGTGTCGAGTGAAGACACACTGTCCCCTGGAGTCAGAGGTGAGCTCTCTTATTTTTCTGTAAATGGATGGTTCACATAAAAATGAGAATAGTTGCTTTTAAAGGTGCTCTATAGACGTTTTTGACTCTTCTAAAGCATAAAATACCATAATATGTTTGCAAATCAGAAATTCTGCTTTGAAAATGCAGAATGCTGGAATGCCGTCTTTGTTTTGGTAATTTTACCCTGCCCAATGCCAGTTTAGCCAATTATATTCCAGCATCCTGGGTTGCCTTTGTGGAAAACTGCATATTTTATTCAGAAAGGCTCTCAAAGCATGCATCCGTGACTGAAATGCAACCTCTGGTGGACAGTAACAGACTCCAAAATGAGACACAGATTCAGAGTTCCACATGAGGTTATTAATTAGCAATTGATTTAAATATTACGAGCGTAAACAATAGGTGAGCAGGTTACATTGTAACCCCGTGTCCTAACAACATGCTACGTGAGGAAGACGACTGAAGGAAACATGACAGACATTTAGAAGCACAGAATATGCACTCACTCATGAAATTGTAAGGTTTATAACCTTATTAATACATATTAATCCCATTTAACTATATTAAATGTACATGCTGAATCACTGATATGTGTTGATTTGCATTATTTCACAGTGCTAAAGTTCAATTTTATTAGGATTTATTTTATTTTCAAGATCTGAGGTGAACTATCTGCCGCTGCTTTCAGTAGTACAGCAATAAATGTCACGTAAAATGGCATTCAAACTCACATTGTTAGCATTTAACACTGAATAAAGCACATGAGGTGTACATGAGGTAAACAGCACTGTCAGTTTGGCTTGTTGTTCAGCTGCAAGAAATAGAAGTCGCTTCTAATATATCAATTTGAGGTGTTGGTTAGAACAAAAGCTCCTTTTAATATGGAAAATATTCTTTCTATCAGGTGCCATTGCTTTTATATAGAACACCATTTGAATCAGCCTTTAGGCTCGAAACGTCAGACTCGCTCCTGTTGGTCCTCAATCTTTCAACATGCGCTTGCGTTTGTTTTGATCCAGGAATGCAATACCTATTTCAACCACTGGGTATCAAACTTGCATACAGCGCCTTTAATTTAAGCTGTAAGTGACTTTTCTCCTCTGTATAACATTAAAATAACATATTTAGATGAAACTGGGCTTCATTTAGTCATAAATGCCATTCAAGCACTATTGAATCAAATTGAATCAAAATGACAAATGAGCTATTGAGGTTGTCTTATGTTGTGGGGGTTTATATGGGTATAACATCCAAAAATACATTGCATGGGTCAAAAATATACATTTTTCATTATATACGTTTTTTTTTTTTTTTTTTTTTTTTTTTAGTATTGTGCATTACTAATAACTTAATTTGACAACCTTAAGGGTAATTTTCTCATTTTTTCGTTTTTTTGAACCCTAGAATTTCAATAGTTGTATCTCTGTTGCCAGATATCGCTTTATCTTAACAAATCTACATCAATGGAAAGCTTATTAATTTAGCTTTCAGATAATGTATAAAGCTCAATTTCCAAAAGAATTGACTGGTTTTGTGGCCCATGGTCACAAATAATGTTGTGCTTCATAATAAGTGTGTTATCAGGAGCCATGGGTATTGATTTGTTTTTGCCTGTATATATTTATGCGACTCCCAAAATGCTTTTTTAAATGTTCTTAGAAAAATAGTCACCTATTTCTTGAATTGCCTGAGGTAAATTTACAGAAATAACAGCTTCAAGAAGCCTTGTATACAAGAATTACTTATACATTGTTGTCTCCCTAAGAGTTCAGGATTGTTCTTGGTGCTAAAGGAGGTCACATTAAATACTGCCATTAGCAGGAAGCCATTTTGTTCTGAAAACAAATGACTTTTTGTGCTTTGCAAGTATCTTTAGGAAGAGACCAAACCATACATACAAATGACTTTTAAAACAGAGTTTGGAACTCTCAGCATAAAAGAGTACACCTCCTTTTGAAAATGAATATTTTTATCCATTTATCTGTGAATATAGCCAATAATGTTTGGTGCACTTTATTAAACAGTAATATCCATTAAAATAATAGTTTGGTCACCGAATATGTTTAGGAATAGAAAGATAATACATGTTTTATTTTGTATGTTTCTTTTGATTTGTCCTGTTTATTAAAGTTTTGTTTAATATTTCCCCCAACATACTCATTTAAGTGTATATACAGTGCTCAGCATTTATTAGAACACCCCTCACACATCTATCTTTTAAATTCATATTTTTAATAGGAAGCTATACAATATTATATTTGTGCATATACATTAGATTAGTCAGTACTGAAGCTAAATCTGGAGCTTATCTAACAAAATAACGGTCCAAAAACTAGTACACCCAAATTTATGTCACAGAAAAATATTAAATGAAATTTGTTTTTGCAATATTTTGCTTGGATTTAATTGTATAATCTTTCTATTTCTAAATATGTTTGGTGACTAAAATATTATTTTAATAAATATATTTGTAAAAAATCTGTTTTGTTTAAATGCACTGAGAAATGGATAAAAAATTGATAAAAAGTGTTACCAAATATACCAAAAAAATAAATAAAGTGTTACCAAAAAAGAGATCTGTTAGGGGTGTACTCAGTTATCAGGGTGTTCGTGGGGTCTTAAAAAGTATTAAAAGTTGATGAATCAATGTAGAGAAGTGAAGGCCCTTAAAAAGTATTAAAAAGTCTTAAATGCTATTTTGCAAGGTATTAAATTTGATATTATTTATGAATATACAATGTATGGTTGTATGCTAAAGTTAGTCTGAATTAAATCTGCGAATATCAGGATGCCTTGTAGTTTATAAAATCAATGAAATCCTACTAGATTTCACAGCATGCTGCTATGTTTACTGCATTAACCAAGGCAACACTATTATTTCTGCAGTATTATAGGCACCAACCTGCTGAATTAGCAAGATTTAATAGATTTTTATTCAGTACATGAATAATGTTTTAGTTCTGGATTAGTTTCTTACATTAATATTTAGTAAATATATTGTAATTTAAAATCTCGCCAGTGTTTATAAGGTTGGTTATAAGGTCTTAAATTTATGGAAAGAGTCTTAAAAGGTATTGAATTTCATTTTTTGATTCTTGTATACACTCTATTTATGCTTAGCATTGTATATATTATGTATATATTTGTGTTTCACGGTTTATGCATTTTAACATATATATATATATATATATATATATATATATATTTTTTTTTTCCTTCTGTTTCAGGTTCTGAATCAAGTGGAGACACCATCACATCTCCTACCTCAGAGAACTTGGATGCATATAAAGAACAGGAGGAAAAGACAGCCCGGGGGCCGCTGCAGGAGCATGTGTTTGCCGAATGCTCCAGGGAGAGGATTCTGGGATTGCTGGCAGCTATGTTACCTGCAACCAAACCGGTAACAACTAGCTTCCAGAATTGTTAAAGAATAGTTGCAAAAGGTTTAACATATAACCTGAAATCTGTTTTGTCTCTCATTCATATTATACCTCTGTATAAACATATACTAATATACACCTTATGAATGTGCTATAGGGCAGCCCGCTGTCATTATCCAGCCTGAGCCCCATCCTGCCTCTGCTGTTCAGAGTGGTGATCTCCAACGCTGGCTGTCTGAATGAGACGTATCACCTGACCCTGGGTCTTTTGGGACAGCTTCTGTTGAGGATCTGTCCTGCGGAGGCTGATGCTGCTGTGACCGAGGCTCTGACAGACAAATTTGAGCTGCTTACCCTTGGTGATGGAGCAGCACTTGATGTCGCTGGCTGGAAGACCACACAGTTGCTCTTCAGTCTGGGAGCTGTGTGTCTGGACAGGTATGGTGTGATAGGATGTTCAACATACGGATAAAAAAAATATGTGTTTGACTTGAATAGGGAGATTGAGCTGATTCCTGGTTGCAAATTTTAAAACTCACCATATAGCACTTAATTTATTTATTAATGATTCTTAGTATTGTTTTGTGTTGGAGTAATATTTCTTTCATACCATTCATTTGGAAGAATGCATTCAGTTGTGCATAATAGTTGTATTGGCTCATTTTATTAGTCTTGCTGTGA
Source organism: Danio aesculapii (assembly GCF_903798145.1). Lineage (NCBI taxonomy): Eukaryota > Metazoa > Chordata > Actinopteri > Cypriniformes > Danionidae > Danio > Danio aesculapii. The sequence continues at coordinate 32,383,374 of NC_079439.1, forward strand.
TAGCAGTACATAATATTTTACTAGTTTTTGCAAGATTCTAGTATTTAAAGGCTTGAATTAGCTTAACACAATAGTTTATTTTTTCCTTTTTTTTCTTTTTATAGAATTTTGTGTAGACAACAGCATCGAGTAAAACATAAACAGAATACAGTATACTTAAGGGACAAAAGAAAGAAGAAAAAACAAAGCAGCAGTGTGGTCTTATTCAAAACAGTATTACAATATTGCAGTATGCACAGTTAGGGATAAATAGTAGACTTATAATCAATGCCAAGACAGAATCCAAGAAATGTTCCACAACTTCTGAAATGACTTGGATTTTCCTTTTAATATATGTCCAATCTTTCCCATAATTATGTTTTTTTTTAATCAGGATTATCCAGTCTTTGACAAGAAGGGGTTCTGTCCCGAACCATTTATTCATAATTAAATTTCTCCCTAGTATCAGTAGAGGTTTAAAGACATCTGAATGAATAATGTTTCAGAGAAAGGGGAGGGCAGAACACCTAGTAAGCACATTAATGGGGAGGCGGTAATCTTCTGTTTATGTAATACAGCTTGTCGCAACCAAAGGACATTCCCAAACACGATGAAAGAATATGCCAATACTATTATTGCATTTCTGACATTGAGGTGAAACAGTGTTATTTATTTTACTATATTTTTGGGGGATATATAAGCTCTATGTACAATATTATATTGCAATTCTTTAGATCTGTTGCAGACTGAAATATTCAAGGGTAGTCTGATATCATCCCACACATTTTCATTAATGTCGCATTTTAAGTTCTTACTCCATGTCTTCTGCAATGAAATCAGTGTAAAATTTGGATATAAAGTGCTTAACTTCAGTAGTTTTAAGAAAGAATCTATCCAAAAAGAAATGAGAGCTATTCAAGGTGAAATTCAACAATGGTTTATTCTGTAGCAAATCTGGGGAAAAAGAATCTTACATTAAAAAATTATTACAGAAAATGCTTTTTCTGTTAAACATCACATCAACATCATCATATTTAAAAAAGGGTTAAGATTTCATATGAGGACTAATAATTTTGCCCTGTAAACATTTTATAACAATATATAAGATATAAGGGCAGCACGGTGGCACAGTGGGTAGCATAATCGCCTTACAGCAAGAAGGTTTCTGGGTCAGTTGGCATTTCTGTGTGGAGTTTGCATGTTCTTCCTGTGTTCGAGTGGGTTTCCCCACAGTCCAAAGACATGTGGTACAGGTGAATTGATAAGCTAAATTGGCAATTTGGGTTTCGGCTGGAAGGGCATCCGCTGCATAAAACATGCTGGATAAGTTAGCGGTTCATTCCGTTGTGGCGACTCCAGATTAATAAAGGGACTAAGCCAAAAAGAAAATAAATATACAATGAATATATAATGTGTTTTTATATTTAGTTTGTGTGCGCATGTGTGCGCGTGTGTGCACGTGTGTGCGTGTGTAATATCACACAGCATATTACAAATACATTTAAAAACGTATTAATTTCTAAATCTAAATTTATATAGAAAAAAAGTTACCATAGAAATATTTCTCATTTTAATTGCATAATAACTAAATAACCACAGTTAAAATGAAACATGTATAAAAACAAATCTTTAAAAACTAAGGAAATGTTGCTAACATGTATCTAAATAACAAAAACATAATTAATTTACTATAAAGTGAAAACAGAAAATATATAAATAAAATGAGTTAATAAATAAACTACTTTTTTAAAACTGCTTACTTGGTGGTAATAAAACAAACTGGTTGGACGTTACTGTATTTGCACAAAATGATACAGTATATTTCATATAACAGCTCTGAATAGGTTAAATGCATGGCTAGTGGTTTTCAGCCAATGATGAACTTCTGGTGAAAGCTTTATGTGACTATTTTCAATTTCATAAAGTTCCTTGTACAGCATCGATGTTGTAATGTAATTAAGTCACATTCAGTTAATTAGACTTAAGCATTTAATTAGTCGTTAAAGCGTAAAAAGAGACGCAGCAGCAGGCCAGTTTAAACGCAGCAGCAGGCTAGCACAGATATACTATTGAAAATACTAGGGTAAAATTTATTTCCATATTTTAAACACATACGACATAAGGCGCGAGGAAATAGAATTTAATGCAGTGCTTCTTGTTTGGTCTGATACCCCCTGTATACCGTATCTCAGCCAGGCAGTGAAAAGATTGCTGTTTTTTTAAGAAATCAGATCTTAAATGCTGCAATTTTTGTATGGGATGACATTCAACCTAAAGCCCTGGGGCTGACTAACTGAAATTAAAAGTTTTTGTGCGTATACGTCATTTAAATGATTGTGCTCATCATCTGTCTTTTCATTATTACAGTCGTATCGGTCTGGACTGGGCCTGCTCAGTGGCGGACATCCTACGAAACCTGAATGTTTCTTCCCAGTGGTGCACTGTTGTGGCATCTTTCACTGATCACTGCATCCTACAATTACCACAACATCTCAAGAGAACAAACCTCTTCACACTGCTGGTGCTCGTGGGCTTTCCTGAGGTACGATAAAACCATTGATATTTGATAAGCCTTTTCACACTGTGCTTCACCCTGGATTATCATCATTCTTACCTCCTGATTGTAGGTGCTGTGTATGGGGACTCAGGCTGTGTTCATCGATAACGCCAACGAACAGCACAACATGATTCTGCTCAAACACTTCACAGAGAAGAATCGAGCTGCTGTGGTGGACGTCAAGACTCGCAAGAGGAGAACAGGTGTGATAAGAGCTGTCAGCAGGTTCTTTATGCTGATCACACTCATCTGTCAGATAGTCTCAGCTGTAAAAATACCAGCACTGCCAGTCAGTTTAAAATCCCATGACTGTCATAGATACATAAACACACCTTCATTTATGAAGGGTGTGGGTGCTTTACACTTGAGTTGCCCGTTTTTGTGCATCTTGAGTAAACCTCTAAGGCTTTAAAGATAACCGAGCAAATATTTGGCCACAATTCTCATTTCTCAGTAGTAAAACAGTCATGTGCTTAAAAAAATAATGCTTTTTTTGTGTGTTTTTAAATTTCAGTTCTGTCAGTCATCCACTGAAAACATGTAGGATTGCTGATTATTATGGTCATTTTTTCCTTTGAAACCTGAAAGCAATAGTTTAGCCAAACATAAAAATCCTGTCCAAAATCAAACATAAAGTACTCAGGGGTAGCTTAAATAATGTGTCGGTACTCTTTGGGCAAGGTATTCATCAGAATAAACAGCAATAGTCTGTTCAAGGCACTTGAAAATGTGGAAAAGAATGGTAAAAAATTCTTTATTCTAATGGCTTTTCCCTGATTAGCCATGTGAATAAAGGCTTTTTAATATTTTTTAAACATTTTTGAGTGCCTTGGACTAATTTTTGCTGTTTATAAAAATTCTTTCATTTTCTCACCATCCACTTGTTCCAAAACTGAAGCTTAACTTGCAATTTACTCGCCCTCAAGTGGTTACAGACCTTAGGGAGTTTCTTTGTTGTTAGTGTTGAACACAAACTAAGATATTTTGTAATAAGATATTTTATAAAAATGTAGAAAGCATGTAGCCATTGACTTTCTAGTACAGTGCCTTATGGTATTGTTTTTGTGTTGTTCATTAGTTTTTTTCAAAAGTGTTTTATATTTTATTAAAATTTATTTTTTAGATTTATACAATTTTAATCAAATATTTGCTCTGATGTTCTAACTAAAGTGTGAAAAAATAATCACATCTGCATGAGTGAATTATTTTGTGTATGTAATTTAAAAAACTAAACTATTAATTTAGTGAAAAATACTGTAGAGTGTTTTTAACTGGGGTTGTCAATGGTCAATCATTGTCAATCAGGTTTCAACTTTCTTAAAAAAACATCTTTTGTTGAGAGTTAAGTTAAAGTTCTGCAACCACTTGAGAATAAGTAAATGGTGAGTTAAGTTTCTTAATGGTGAGCAAATGTTTGTGTGAGCAATACCTTTAAAATTTTCACTTCCAGCCCTCATTTAAGGGATTCTTATTTTGGGTTTGCACCAAACGCATAGAGAACGCATGAATTGGATGACTTTCTTTACATTACTCCTTTTTGCCTCACACAAGTTTTCTGTTTAAGTTGAACTGGTTAAATTTTGAAAACTCGATGTAGCGGACTTCCACACTTTCATTGTAATTTGCAATTCGTGCAAAAAGAATTTGTGCATTTAAATTCACTTTGTATCTTATTAACTTGAAATAATCAAAATTCTCATTTAGTGTGAACTAGGGATGTCCTGATCAGGTTTTTTTTTGCCCTCGAGTCTGAGTCATTTGATTTTGAGTATCTACCGATACCTAAACCCGATCCGATACTTCCATAATGCATAAATAAAGATTAAAGAAGAACGAAGAAACGGATCCAGGATGTTTCAAATTTTTTATTTAATTCACCTTATTTTAACATTCAACAACTCTGTTGACAAACAGCACTTCTGTGAGGTCGCTTGAACAATCAAGTAATGAATAAAATCAACTCTTCACTTTTGGACTTTATTGCAACAGTAAATATAAAAAAAATAGTATAAAACAAATAGTACCTCAACTTAAAATACCCGGCAGGCTATCCCAAGTTTACATATCTCACAGTTTCTATGTCAATGTTGTCATCATCAACTTTATAATACTTCCAGACTGCAGACACACTCGTGCTTCCCTTCTCTACTTTGCCGGCAATTAGTCAAGAGTGTCTCTGCAACAAAGTGAATAAAATTTAAAAATAATAAGAAAATGTATATATACATATATATTCGAGTCCTGATCGGGAGGTGACGTCCAATTCCGATCGAATCTGAAACCGCATGATCGGGCCCGATTTCCGATCTGGACATCGCTGAATCCAGCATTACAGCTTTTTTCCTGAAACACCTATACCGTATGCCGCTTGAATTACAAATCAAGCAATAGTTAGAAAATGTATTAATGTGACACTTGATGTCTACGTTATTTCCTCTCAGTGAAAGACTACCAGTTAGTCCAGGCCCATGAAAGCAGCAGCAGGAATGATTCAGAGTCTCACGAGGGTCAGGCTTTGTCTCCGAGCTCGGCCCACCTGAGCCACTACCTGAAAAACTTCACCTCCATTGTGAGTTTCCTGCTCCAGGCCGGGGTGGAGAGCAGTGCACAGGATGCTGTGGAAGCCACCTGGGTTCTCTCTCTCTCACTTAAAGGACTCTACAACACTTTAAAGGTATTTTTTTTTTCTTTATTTAAGTATTTCATTTTAAATTCGCTACACACCTTAGCATTGGAGAAATCAGGATGATAATGTATTAACTTATACAATTAATTACAGATAAATAATTATAATAATTTTAGCTTAAAAGGATAGTTCACCTAAATAAGAAATTGTGCTCACTGTTACTCTTTCTCAAGTGTTCCCATACTTTTATGAGATTCTTTCTTCTGTTAAACACAAAAGCGGATATTTTGATGAAAGCTGGAAACATGTAATCACTGGCTTCGATAGTCAAGCCAAGTCAATGGTTACAGCTTTCTTCAAAACTTCGTACTTTGTGTCCAACAGAAGAAAATCATAATGGTTTCAAACAAGTTAAGGATAAGTAAATGATGAATTTTTGGGTGAACTGTTACTCTCAACACACTGACCTGACCATACATCAAATATATGTGCAGACACATTTCAGAACATTCATGTTATTTATACACACACTGGCAACATTAAAAGGAATCCTAATAATCCTTAAGTAATTGGAATGACTGCTCAACTTCACTAAAAGCCTTCATGTAAATACGCCAATCAATCTAATTGAGCTAGCTTCTAATGTTAATGCTTAATAAATATAAGCAGCACAGGACAATGATTCATGTGCTGCTTGTCTACTTATTAGGAGCAAAAATAGAGACATATTAGAGAATAAAAATTGATGGTAGTAAACTAATGTATGCAGCCAGCAGAAAAGTCTGTATATTCGTGTGGTATATGCATGCCAGAAGATCAAATCTGAAATCAAGCTTGAGGCATAGAAACACACATCAACCTAATTATTACATAATAATTATTTAATGTTCATGTAAACACAGTTTTTTTAGACTTAGCAGTCAGAATGATTTCAATTCAGTTGTCAATGTAAATGGCCATTTTAATGTTTTTATATTAGTTTTACTGTTTTGAAATTCTAAATGTTTGATTGGTGGTTTGTTTAGTTTTTGGCGTTTGTTAGGTGTTGCCAGGTTAGTTTTTTAAATGATAATGGCTTCTTTTGTACTGTATACTTACACTGTATAAATTGTGAATTCTGGAAAAATTGTGTTTTATAATATTATTAAATGTTTATTATTATTTAAAACTAGAGTAAAGCATGTTGTCAAACTGTTGTAAAAAATTGCGATTAATCAATATTTTGTGGCTCCAGTGTGATCCTTAAAGGTGCTGTATGTACGTTTTTTACTCTTTTGAAGCATAAAAATACCATAATATGTTTGCAGATATTTAAAGAACATGATAAGTAAACATTCGTGCTTATATGAAAAACAATGATAAAGTAAGATATTCTGCTTTGAAAATGTGTGTTACGTGGCGGAACATCTGTTTTTGTTTTGGTCCCTTTAACCTGTCCAATTCCAGTTTAGCCAATTATATTTCAGCACCCCGGGTTGCCTTGGTGGAAAACAGTGTATTTGAATCATTCAGTCAGGAAGGCTCTAAAAGTATGTGTCCACAACCGAAATATGACCTTTGGTGGACAGTGTTAGAATCCGAAATGAGACGCAGATTTAGAGTTCCACATGAGGTTATTAATTAGCAAATAATATAAATATTACGAGTGTAATTAGGTGAGCAGGTTGCGTGGTAACCACGTGTCTTAACAACATGCTACATCATGAGATTTGCAGTGATAAGCAATTTTGCTGTTTGCACCAAACGAAACGCGACAGAAATTTAAATACAGCCATTCAGAAGCCCAGAATAGTGCACTTACTGCACTCTAACAAAATGGTAAGGTTTACAATCTAATTAATACATATTAAACCTCTTTAACATTATTAAATGTGCATGCTGAATCACTGATATGTGTTGGCTTGCACCGAGTCACAGTTCTAAAGTTTAATTTCAAACGGTTCAATTTATTTTCAAGATCTGAGGTCAACTATCTGCTGCTGCTTTCAGTAGTATTGCAATAAATGTCATGTAAAATGGCATTCAAGCTGTTGCTTTTATTTAGAACACGACTTAAATCAGCCTTTAGGCTAGATAGTCAGGCTCGTGCCTGTTGGTGTCGTCAATCTGGCAACCTGTGCTTGCGTGTGTTTTGAAGCAGGCGTGCAATACCTAATTCAACCACTGGGTGTCAAACTTGCATACTACACCTTTAATGTGTTTCATCAATTGGTTAATTATACCAAAAATCATGTCCTCTATGTCTTACAGAAGCATGGTGTGGATCAAGCCCAGGAGGCCCTCCAAGGCTCTGGCCTGATGCAGCTCCTGGTTCGAAAATGTAGCAAAGGCACCGGCTTCAGCAAGATGTGGCTTTTGCGAGACCTAGAGATCCTCTCTATCATGCTGTATTCCTCCAAGCGAGAGATCCACTCGATGGCGGAGGACGCGGACACTGAGACTGATGGAGAGAAGGAGAGAGAGAAGGAGCAGGACTCTGACCACTCCAGCTGCTGCGCTGATGATGCTGATCCAAACAGACCAGATCCACTGGAAGGACTGGACGAAGAGACCAAGATCTGTTTCCAGGTCAGCCTATAGACACCCTGCATTTCAGCAATTTGATACTGTGTTGAATGTTGTAATTGCTTTTCAATAATTATGAACTTGAGGGCAGATGATTCACTGAAATGCAATGAAGAGATGATTATGTGGAGGAAGAGTTATTAAGAGCTCTAATATTATCTTGTTAGATTACCCATGATGCTCTTAATGCCCCACTGCACATCCTGAGAGCCATGTATGAGCTTCAGATGAAGAGAACAGACTCTTTCTTCCTTGAGGTGCAGAAGAGGTGAGTACACAGTCAAGGCTTAGAATTTGTTCCCAGTAATAATGTGAGCATATTTTGAGCTCCAAAATGTTCTTACCAGAATACCAGAACTTAATATAAGAAAACCTCAACATTGTCAGAGATATTTATGTACATTTCAAATGATAAAAATTTACTGAAATTACACAAATCTTTTGATACTTAAAGCCATGTTATTTTCTTTTGTAAATACCATTTTAATTAAGTTATTTTTAATGTAATATTATATATATTTTGCGTTAACTTTCACAACACTAATTATACATGTTTTTCTCTGCTTATGCTGTGATATTTCAGTTGCTTTGTATAATGTTTAAAATGCATACATTTATTTTTTAAATTAAATTATTGATCAGTTTAAGAATAATAGTTTTTTTATTACTACCAGTTAGCAGTGTTAATTTTGACAGCAAATTCTGATTTAGTTTTAGTCTTAGTCTTTTGACTAAAATTCCTTTTTAATTTTATTCATATTTTAGTCTTCTGAATTATTTTAGTTTTAGTCTAGTTTTAGTTGACTAAATCTGCTGTAAATTTAATTGACTAGAATATATTTGGTTTAATTTAATATACAATATTAAAATATTGTATACATTTATTTAAAATATTTCTTATTAAAATATAGATTATAGCTTTTCCATTAAAGAGCAAAAATTAGATATGCATTGTTTATTCATATCATAAGTAATATGTCAAATTATGTGTCAGCAATCAATCCACATGTTATGTAAACAGTAGCTGTCTGAAAATGCAGGATTGTGCATTTTTTTAGCAAACCTATTATTTTAACGAGGTAAACTACTAGTTTTTTTGACCAGTCTGTTGAACATTTTCAAGCCATTAAATCCTTAAAATGGCTTAAAATAGTTTAAGTCCACTTTGCAATGTCAGTCTATAGCAAGCTTTACTGTTGTAGTTTGTGTTACAGTGCATGGTGCTCAGCTGTATAGCACTGAGTAAATAAGGAGAATAATGACATGACTGGCAAATGATAATGTGTTATCTTGTAAAATGTGCACTCAGTCCCATGGCTGTGTTAACTCACAAAGAGGAATTATAAATTGAAAATGTACTTAAAAAATAAAAGTGCGCTTCACTTCAAGGCAGTTTCGTTATCTTGTGTTGTATGCGACTCCCTGATAAGCGGAGATTATAGCACTACAGTATCATTACATCCTTACAGTAAGAAATAATCACATCGCTGAATGATGTCCAGAAATAAAGGAGTTTTTATTTTGTGGTAGAGGTACATTGTCTGCTTCTGCTGCAATTGTCATGCCATTTACAGAGCGTGAACCTAGCGCGAGTTAGCTACACTGTAGCCGCAGCTAAAATGAAACGTGAGGAAACAACTCCTCACGAAGATGAATGCCATGATTATATGACCTTAAGATTGACCGATTTAATAGCTTTTAATGTACAATCTCACTGAGTAAATTCTCTAAAGGTCAGCAAGAGGCTTTAGCGTTTCAGTTCATGGAAAGCACACACACGGGTAAATAAATAAAAGAGTTTACCTTTGCTGAATTTTGGAGATATATCCAGCTGCAGGCCTGCAGAACCACACACGTTTTAGGCACACACGATCTAAGCAAACCGTATATGGTTACGATGGATGTTAATGTTATTAACGTCTTCTTGGACGTCGTTATCGATATATTTTGATATATATGGTTAATAAATATTGTACACAATAAACAATAGTGTTTACTTTATTTCACAAAGATTACGATCGAGACGGGCGAATGGGGGGAACGTTTCCGATCACCATTCAATTATAATAGACTGGACTGTTTTCTACCAGTCATCATAGATGATCAGTCGTTATTGTTCGACAGAGTCAATATAGCAGATACTCGTTTGCTGGCCTTGCTGAAAGATCTAAATTGGACAGGTTTTATTTTTATAATGGATTCATTTATAATAAAGGAGATAATAGCAAGTTAATATAGGCAATAATACATTTTATATGTAATAAAAATCTTTTTACATGTAATAAATGTTTAATACTATATTAATATTTTACTCAAGCGATTAAATAGTGTGTATTTGCTTAATTTTCTAATAACTTTTTAATTAATGATTTCCCACATTAAATACTGTAGTAATTTATAGTAAGCAATGTATTGTTTTTAACCCAAAATTTAGCAATAGAAACAGATTAACTATTAATAATTAATAAAAAAAATAATAATAAGTAAATATATATATATATATATATATATATATATATATATATATATATATATATATATATATATATATATATATATAACAGCTGTGACAGTTTAGTAAAAGATCGTAGTTAATAATCAGATCGGTTAAGATAATCAGTTTATAACTATATTATATATTGTTTAAATGATTAACTATAGTAATTCATTTTTAATGTGTCACATTATTGTTTGCTTTTGATATTTTACAATATCACACTTGTTTAACTAAGTATGATAATATTAAGATCCTAAAATTTGTTTATTACACTTAATCCCACAATTAGACGGTCTATTATGTTTTCTTTGTGTATGTGGACACATGAATAAAGTCAAAAGTGTCTTTAACCAATTATTTTTATTTACATAATTTGAGTTCAGAAACTGCAGAGATGTAAAATGATCGTTGAGATATAATAATAATAATAATAATAATAATAATGACTGAGATGGGAAATCATATTTGTGAAATTCAATAGGTGGCGATAATGCTAAGGAGTTAGTTATTTACCATATATGGTTTGCCTAAATCGTGTGTGCTAGATTGTCTGCCTGAAACGTGTGTGGTTCTGCGGTTCTGCAGCTGGATATTATTGGAATTTTGGGATGATTCCCTGGCATGCTGATGTCACTTTAGATGTTTTTTTTTTTATCAGTTTTTATCAGCTATTTCCAACCCTCTTTTTGTCTTGACATCAAATGTGAATCTTCTCAGCTGTTGTTGCCCTTTCACTGTTGTTTAATCAGACATACGCCCCTATGGAAGATGATGTAATCGCATCCCGCGTCTACTGTAGATCTGCTACTTTTTAAATGTGCGTGTGTACGTCATGCATCACACACCAAGATTAATTCTGATTGGATATTTTCCCAAAAAACGTCCCTCAATCACATTCTCATCTCGTTTTCATTGGTCAAATTTTTTTTTTATTATAGTTGTCGTCTTCATCACTTAATTTTATTTAGTTTTCGTCTAGTTTTTGTCGGTAGAAACTTTTCACAAAAATTTTGATAAAAAATCTTCGTCAGCGAAATAAACACTGCCAGTTAGTTATGTTTTTTGTTAGTTATGTTTTTTGCTGTTGAAATGTTATGACTATACTTTAAAGTGTAAATCATTTTAAATAAACATTTGTGTATAATTCATCAACTTTCTCTCAAATAGTCCTTTTCTGTAAAATGTCATCTTCCAGGTTTGACGGCGATGCTATAAAAACCGACGAGACTATTCGTACACTGGCGCAGAAGTGGCAACCATCTAAAAGACCTCGTTCTGATGAAAGAAGCACAAAGGCTGTAGATACTGATATTATTATTGTGCCCTGTGTGGTAAGACTAAGTTCAAAATTTTACGTCCATTTTGTGATTGAAGTCAATACTAAATCAGTTTTTTGACCCTCAGTCTAAACCCACCCGCTGTGAACGAGCCACAGAAGAAACGAATGTGGTCACGCAGAAACTCATCACTAACACAGAGAGCGATCTGCAGCTGAGTTATGCCAAACAGCGGCGCACAAAAAGCTCTGCTCTGCTGCACAAAGAGCTGGATGCCCGCAGTAACAAGGCGGTACGTCAATATCTCTTCAAGGTGAACGAGGCTATTGCTATCCTGTATGCTCGGCACGTTTTGGCGACACTGCTGGCCAACTGGCCGTCTGATACTCCCATCAGAGAAGAAGACTTGGAGCTGAGTGGAGCTTCTCACATGGCCTACATACTGGACATGCTCATGCAGCTCGAGGAGAGACCCATGTGGGAGAAGGTGAGAAGTGACAGAACAAAACATTTAAAATGGGGCTGTGCAATATGACAATATATATATATATCGTATAGACAAAATAAAAAGTTTGTCGTGCATCGTTTATGCTATATATTTTATGCTCGTCATATTTTATATTTTGTGCTCATTTTATATATTTTATGCTCATCATTTCATGGTGTCAGAAAAGGCATTGTTCATGGTAATACTTTTTCATTATATGGGTGCAATATTATACACCATTATGGGGATGAAGACCTACGTGAATAACAGCTTTGTGTGAAAGTTGCCATCTTGAATGCACAATGTTTATGTTTGTATTTTATTAATATTTATTAATGGATGGGTGGATGGATGGATAATTGGATGGATGGATGGATGGATAGATAGATGGATGGATAGACGGATGGTTAGATAGATAGATAGATAGATAGATAGATAGATAGATAGATAGATAGATAGATAGATAGATAGATAGATAGATAGATAGATAGATAGATAGATAGATAGATAGATAGATAGATAGATAGATAGATAGACGGATGGATGGATGGATGGTTAGATAGATAGATGGATGGATGGATGGATGGATGGATGGATGGATGGATAGACGGACAGATGGATAGATAGACGGATAGATGGATAGATAGACGGATAGATGGATAGATAGACGGATGGTTAGATAGATAGATAGATAGATAGATAGATAGATAGATAGATAGATAGATAGATAAGATAGATAAGATAGATAGATAGATAGATAGATAGATAGATAGATAGATAGATAGATAGATAGATAGATAGATAGATAGACAGACAGACAGACAGACAGACAGACAGACAGACATACAAAAATGTATATAATTAGTATGGTTATCATATAAAATGCAGTAAATTGTAAAGAAAAAAAAATGTATTCCATGGGCCTCTTGCTATCAAAAACCACAGTGTTTTATATTTTTGAGCCAAATCTCAAACTGTCCTATGATGTAACTGTCACAGTTTAAATGATCACAGCTGTTATAAATTAGAAACTGTGAAATCATTAATGAATACCTCAACATAATTTTACTACGGTCTATTTTAGTAAAAAGTAATCATTTTTTCATCCATACATTTCTAAAAAAACAGACATTTGATATGTTTTGTAACTGAAAACCGTGTCCTCTTGTGTAACGCTATATGCTCATTTTGAATCAGCAATTCCTCTGAAAACCTAAATTATTGAAGGATCCCATGACTGAAGCCCCCATGTAAAGAATTTGTCTCAGAATTTTTCATATTTTTGGAACCACTATAATTTTAAAATGTTTTGTTGTCCTTTGGTTTGACATCCTTATTTATTGAAAATATCCAACAAGTCCATCAAATCTTAATAAAAAATATTCTTCATAATTTCATATAAAATAAATAGCATTATATGAAGACAAATAACCAACAGTGAAGATAAATCACTCTCACTCTATTTGTATATTATTAAGAGTGGTTTTACTTAATTTTTGCTATGCCACAGTAAAAAAAGTTAAAGAATTGATATAGTTAATGTCCCCTTATATTTTCCAAAACATCTCGCTTTAAACTACATAAATATAACATATATAGCATTTTTACTGCCTATTTGTAAACCACCCATGTATTTTGAATGTTGGAATTGTCAGATCTTGCAGAAAGTTCTAAGGGGCTGCAGCCAGAGCATGCTGGGTAATCTGTCACTGACTGCTTGCCAGTTTATGGAGGAGCCCGGAATGGCAGTACAAGTTCGTGAGTCCAAGCACCCTTATGACAACAACACTAACTTTGAGGTAACAATCCATTTTCTTTCTGTGCACTAAATCATTGAATTCTGTTTGAGTTTTCAGGTGCGTTCAATTTCGTTCTTTGTGTTGTCTCAGGATAAGGTCCACATTCCTGGTGCAATCTTCCTGTCGGTGAAGTTCGACTCACGCTGCCACACAGAGGAAGGATGTGACGAGCTCCTCATGGCCAGCAGTAGTGACTTCCTGCAGGACCTACACACGTTCAGTGGCTCTCACCAGAAATGGACTGACTTTGAGATTCCAGGTGAGTTTGAGAAAGTTGGAATGTTCATAAAAACTCAAGACCTCCACCTGATTGAAATGCTTTGGCATGACCTCAATAGTAAGATTCACATTGGACATCTCAAGAATACATCTGAGATTAAACCTTTTGCAAACAGTTCAAATATTCCACCTGATAGTTGTGCAGGTCTGATTTATAGTGAAATTTTTGGTGGCTGTTATTGCTGCCCTAAAACCAACCAGTTATTAAATTCAATTCTTTAAATTGAAATTATTGACTTTTCTGTCCTGCAGCTAAAGCCGCTTTAAAAATACAATCTGGAAAAGAAATGAGTTTGTATTAAGTTTGACAGCGTATCTTCTTTTCTTTTATTTCTATTTCTACTTCTATTTCTTCTATTTTTTCTTCTTTTTCTTCTATTATAAATCTAAAGGGAAATGATTTTCAAATCAATTAACTGTTGATGGTTTAATCAATAATATTTATCAAGAGATTGTTAAGAAAAAATATTAGTGTAATTAGTTTTCTTTTGCCAAAGTGTCAATAGTTTTAAAAATAACTTAAAGGGACAGTTCACCTAAAAATGATCTTGGATTACCTAAATCTGTGGTCATTGGTGATTTCATATAATGGCAGTGAATGGTTATAGGTTTTTTATATTAAAACAAACACATACAAACGAGTTCAAATCGATAGCCATGGCTACTGAGGTCTTATGAAGCAAAATTATCAGTCCGTGTAAGAAATTGAACATTATTTACATTCTTGCAGTTGTCTGCGCATGTGTGATTGTAGTCTTGCCACTTTTGATGACAAGAAGCGTGAGAGCTGGTGACGCAATTACCAATATTTATCAACAAACTGCGTCACCTGATCTGCTGTCCAAGTGGCAGACTACAATCGAACTACATTCGCACATGCAGCTAATAAGTGAAGTTTATTTATAAACTAATTTCGAGAGGAGCACGTGCTTATGATTGATCACGGCTGGTCCTGCATTAACTAATGCATGGTTCTTCAATCAGATGATTCCTAACTCACTATAAATAACCAGAGTTTCTTACTTCAGTTATTTTCGCGTTGAAGAATCCGCCTGTTCCAACCCTACTCCTTCACCTTTTCCTTATAGGGCGGCACGGTGGCTAAGTGGTTAGCAGTGTTGCCTCACAGCAAGAACGTCACTTGTTCAAATCTTTAACAGGACAGTTGTCGTTTCTGTGCGGAGTTTACATGTTCTCCCCGTGCTTGTGTGGGTTTCTCCTGGGTTTTCTGGTTTCCTACCACAGTCCAAAAACATGTGTCATAAGTGAATTGATCAATCTAAATTAGCATTATAGTCGAGCTCTTAACCAGCAGTATATCTCTCATTCATTCATTTTCTTTTCGGCTTAGTCCCTTTATTAAGGGACCCCACAGCGGAATGAACCACCAACTTATCCAGCATATGATTTACGCAGCAAATGCCCTTCCAGCCACATGGTCACATCTCTACATAGCAATTTATAATCTATCATCAGCCCTAACTAAAGGGGGAGTTCTCAAGACCTACCTGAGCTCAAACTCCCCTCTCGCCCTTCAAACGGGAGGGAGCCCTGGGCTCGAGGATCTTATGAGCTCAGGGCTCTCTCCCGGGACAGCATGCCAAACTTGCTTTATAATCAATCATCAGCTAAGTGTGAACTCTTGAATATTGTAAATAATGTTCAGTTTCTTGCACTGACCGATCGTTTTGCTATGATCACCATTCACTGCCTTTATATGAGTCACCAAGGATGACAGATTCTGCTCAAAATCTTCTTTAATGTCCTCCAAAAAAGAAGTCACCCACATCTTGAATGTGTCAATTAAAGGGACATTTTCATTTTTGGGTGAACTATCCCTTTAAGAAACAAGACCTTCCCGGACTTCCTAGATTGTCTGTGATAGCCTGTAGACTGATTTTTATGTGAAGAACTGCCTGAAAAGTCAAAATCATGCTGTTAAGAGTTATGTTTTTCTCTTTCTCCTCTAGGGGACACCCTCTACTACAGGTTTATATCAGATATGAGCAACACTGAATGGGGCTACAAGTTCACTGTGACTGGTGGCCATCGAGGACGTTTCCAGACGGGTATGCATTTGAAAATTTATCCATTTAATATCTGTCTCCAGTGTCCTTCAGCCACCGTTATTCTTCAACCCGAGCTGTCATCATCTACATGTCTGGTTATTGCCCTCTAGAATTATGCCCTCTAATAAGACATGGAAAAAACAAATGTCTGCCTAATTCAATGAGATTCACAGTAATGCCATCATTTCACGTGACGCTTGCATTCCTCCTTTGTTTTGGGCCTGTAACGTCGGCTTGTGAGCTTCATTTGCTCATCTGTGTGAGAGTTAGTGGGGGGTCGGTGTTCATGGCCGTGTCTCTCAGCATGTGGAAGCTTTAACAGCCACACAAACTCAACTTCCTGTGAAGTCCATGGCCCTGCAGACCCTCCGATCACATATCACACATTTAAAATTCATTAAGGCAGTCGGTGGGGTGGATTGGCATGGTTTTGGCAGTGACCACTGAGCTGCTTTTCTGTAGAAGAAATGCAAAGCCACACATCACAAACACTAACTGTTAAACTGTTATGATTTTATCTGTGATTGCAGTCTAAATAAATGAAAGATGCAGAATTTAACATTTATTCTGGATATTGCTAAATATCAGATTTTATATTGTAGAATATTAAAATATTCTAAAATCTAAAATATTAAAATTATTTTCCTTAATTGAAAATATACAGTGGGGGAAATAAGTATTCAACACCTCACCATTTTTCTCAGAAAACATATTTCTAAAGATGCCGTTGACTTAAAATTTTCACCAGATGTTAATAAAAACTAAAGAAATCCATATATGCAAAGAAAACAAGTCTAATTGGTTTACAATTTTTGTGTAATAAAATAAAATGACAACGGAAAAAAGTATTGTACACATGAAGAAAGGAAGGTACAGAAAGGCAGTGAACGCAACAGAAATCTCTCAGCAGTTCTTCAGCAACCCTCTGCCCTTTGTCAGTGTAAATGAATATTAGCTGCTTCAGTCCAACATCTATATTAGCGTTAGATGATGAAGATGAAACCAGGGTGGACATTTCAGCAAGACAATGATCCAAAACACAGCCAAGGAAACTCTCAAATGCTTTCAGAAAAAGAAAATCAAGCTGTAGAATGGCCCAGCCAATCACCTGACTCGAATCCAATAGAAAATACAAGATAAAGATCAGATTGGATAGACGAGACCCACAGAACCATCAAGGTTTTTACATTCTGTTAAAGTCTATGAAGAACTCACACCTGAGCAATGTATGTGACTTCATTCTACAAATGAGAGATGTCTTTAAGCTCTATAAGAATACTTTTCCCCCACTGTAATTAAAGAGAGTTGTTTGCAAATTAAAAAGTCAACTCTAAGCTTTTCAACTGTAGTGTATGTAATTATATACATTAAACATTCTTATTTAGCATTATTTTAAATGTGTAAAAAAACTTATTGTGGTATGCCATTTTATGTTTGTTCTTTTCTAATACTGTGTGTTGTTTTAATATTTATTTTTGCATGTGTAGACTCTTAGATTAAATATTATTTAGTAAAATATAAGTAAATATTGGATAAAAAAATGATAAACTTAAAGAAAAAAAAACTTTATTGCTAAAATTAGCCTCACATGCTGCAATGTAATTAATGAAAGCTAAATAGATATATAAAAATATAACAAAAGCAAGAGACTTGAAACCCACCATCAATTTGTACATAAATGAAACATGGCAAAGAGAATGGGACAACTGCATCAACAACAAATGATATGAAATTAACTCGAAAATAAATGAAAGACATTTAGCAAATTATAGTTTCGAAACCAGGCATGATCAGACGGTCTATACCAGATGTCGAATTGGACATTCTAGGTTGACACATTCATATTTTTTTAAATAACGAAGAATCACCTAAATGTAATAACTGCCAGACTGCTCTTACCATTTAACATATTTTGTTGGAATGTAGAAGTTTAAATTCCATTAGACAAAATTTTTATAAGGAGAGTACTATGATGGACATTTTTAAAAAGGTACCACCAGTAAGAGTTTTACATTTTTTTAAATCAAAAATAGAACTGAAATACCATATTTAACTAACTAACTAATTAATTTTGAAATTAGTTTATATTTTTATATTTTATATATTTGTCTAAGTAATTTTTTTATATAATACGAAATTGTTTTTAGCATGTAATATTTTAATGTATATCCATTTGGCCACAAAATTTGGCCATTTGGCCATAAGTTGCTGATGTGGCAATAAATATGTAATAAAAAAATAAATAACAAAAGCAAGAAAATATGATAATACACTAAAATTAAAATGAAAACTGTAAATGAAAAATATATCTTTAAATGTTGTAAGAATACAGTAATATTACATTAGATGAAGTCGAAGAGTTGGGCCACATGAGAATGAACAAGATAAATGTTAAAATAGGCCAAATGAGCATGAACAAAGTGTCTAAAATCAACAGATAATGATAAATTGAGGAATCAAACTCTAATATTAGCCAAAAGGTTGTCATTATATGAAAAATGTAAGAAATTTTCCTGAAAATGTAAAATGTTCCTCTTGTAAAATGTATTTATTACAACCTATTTGGCACATTGTGTCATGTTAAACATTAAACGTTAAACATTCTAGCACATCCACCTGTCCATGTATATATTGAAAAACAATGGGAAACAGCTGAGCAGTGGAATGCTAAATTCAATAGGTTTGTAAACTTTAGGGCGCATGATTGATCATGACTATTAGTAAGCTGTAGCACTGAGTCGCAGATTGCTTTGAATTCTTCTCCTGTGCCTCGTCCACCTTTAATTAAAGAACTAATAGACTTTTGCAACTTGTGCTCTGTTTCTGGTCTTATTTGTCTGTAATAGAATATCTAATGGGTTTTCCAAGTATGCAAACAGTGCCTCATTTATATGGTCCGCCAACTCATTTGTTTTTGCGTAGAAGTATACAAGAGAAGAAAAGCAGTCCCACGTGTGAAATTAAAGTTTTTAATAGTAATCACCATACATTCACATTCACCATCATTCATGCACACTGATTACTATAATAATTACTAAATTTAAAGAAAATTTGTATTTCAAGTTTTCTGAAATGTTGTTAAAATATGTTAATGATCAATTATTTAAGTAAATATTCTTTAATTTGCATACATTTCTAACATAAAAATCTGGACTTTTTTTACTACACATTAGTCGATTATTTTTACAGAGAACATTATATATTTTTTTTTATCACCCCCCCCCCCCTAATTTAGAAAAGTAGTTTTCATTAATATGTTGAGTTTTATTTCTCATAGCAGAAGAAAAATCTCATTTTTAGAAAACAGCTTTTAAAAATGTTTATTGTAATTGGAATGTACAGACACAAATTGAAAAACACTTCATAAAAAGCCCAACATCTCAAAAATTGACATTAGCATGAGAAAGCAGTGTTATTGTCTGTAGTGTCTCACTTAAACTCATTAGTGCCCATGTTTGTTTTTCCCAGGTTTTGAAATCCTGAAGCAGATGCTGGCGGATGAGCAGGCCCTCACTCATCTCCCACTCCCCGACATCTGGGAGTGGCAGGTTGGTGTCGCCTGTCGTCAAACTGGAAACCAGCGGCTGAAAGCTGTTCATCTGCTGCTGCGACTCCTCCAGTGTCCGTCCCAATGGTGTGTTAATTTTTACCTTTCATAAAAGCTTTGACTGCATACTGCAAAAGCAGCCATTTTACCCAGCAGTGCTTTGTAGCTGTCCCAGTATTTTCGCAAATGTCCTTTCAGAGCCTGCTTCTGTCAGATCACTTCTGCACTCTGTGGATGGCAGGTGCAACTTGTCCCAGTTTAATAAGTCTCAGATGCGCAAATCTAACCCTCACTTTGCAGCTTTTTGGACATTATTTGGACATTATTAAAACACATCTTCAGTGTCTAACGCCGCATTAACGCATTTTGATTTTCCCCCCATGTAGCACAGATCGGATATGGCCCACATAGATGTTAGCTGGAAAAAAATCACATGGATTTCAGTTTCAGCCCTCAATCATGTTTGAAAATTGATTCAATATGAATCTGACATGTGCTTACGTCTCTGCAATGTAGACAAGTAGATTGGATTTTCACCTGTCAGTGAGTTGTTTATCATAAAAAAAGGCACGGTATGTGTCCACTGAATCATTTATATTGCGCTGCAGAAACATGAGCACTGTTCTAAATACAATCAGGTGTGTGCGCTTCTCCAACTGTCAAGATGTTTAAAAAATGCAGAGCGTTCATCACTGAGCGTAAAACCAGGGTATCCGCCGGGTCTTAAAGTCCTAAAATGTCCTAAATTTCAAAAACATTTTCAAAAACACATTTTGCCTCAAAGTCTTAAATTTCCTAAAATATTGTCTTTTAGGTCCTAAATGATTTTAAATAGGTCTTCAATTTTCCTTTTTTTATGTAAAGTGAGCCAATCAATCCAACACACATTCAGTCACCAACAATAAATCTCAATACAACTTTTAGCAAAGCTATATTCATAGCTAATATTATAACAGTCTGTTGGGCATACATAACATTTTTTAAAAGTTATGTTGAAACAAATGTATGTGTAAAACTAATGTTTTGACACATTATTTAAAATATCTGGCTAAGAAATACCTAATTAGAATTAGTTTTTTTAATGGGGCAAGTACATTTTCTTTCTGCTGGGCCATTAAAAAAACGTTTAGCCCTGTATACATCTGAAATTTCATTCTTCGTGGTCTTCAAAGGTCTTAAAAAGTCTTAAATTTGACTTGGTAAAACCTTGCAGAAACCCTGAAATCGCATGCCCAGCATCTTGCTATGCAGTTTTAAAACTTTCTACAATAAAAATAAAACACTCGGCTGGTGTGTCTGAAGCGCAAATAACACTTCGGTGGACATACAACTTTAAGCTGTCATCCCAGAACAGTCCCTTCGTCCTGCATGAGTCCAAACCCTTAAAGTCTGCATAAAACGGAAGTTGCTATGAGTTTCATTTTAAATATGTTGATATATTTCCAACTGAAACTGAATATTGAGTAGGGGGCAGGGCTTACTTTTGCATCATTCCGTCATGGCAAACTAATGGTAAGAGGGGTGTGGTTAAGAATATTGTAACTGAAACCGACAAACTGACATGAACAGGGAAGCACCACCACTCCAAACGCAGAAGCAAACGCTCAGACTTAAAAGATTGCCAAAACAATTTTTTTTTTCATTGGATTAACTTGCACAGATTGTTCACCTCAAGAATGACAATGTGCCCTAGCAAAATAGACATTGTAAATTTTGATTTCACAGACTTTAAATCTCATCTACAAGAATGAAAAAAGCTTTTATATTGTCATGTAGCACAAGTTGATGCATTTAAGCATGTTAATGATGAGAGAGAGTGCGCATCCCAAATCGTATACTTGTGCACTATTCTACGCCATTTTGTAGTGCATTCACACTGAAAACTCTAAAAAGAATAAGTGCACTTTAAATACCTGGATGATGGATTTTTTAAACCCTTAAAAAAAGTGTGTTATGTTGGACACCTCACACACTCAACGGCTGCAGCTTTGCTCAAGTAACAAAAGGGGCAGAGCTATCGGGTGCAGACGTTTGATTACTTTGGCTGTTTCTCAATTCCAAGAACACAGAGAACGGACTTGCGTTCTTGTGGAGACTGGTCTTGCCATGTCACCTGGGAAGAGAGACCGTGAGAACAGAGAACGTGTCCTGTGAGGAATGAGATGCTGCGTTCTTCCTGATGGTTAAATGACCTTCACTCGTTTTAACTGAAAATGATTTAAACATTACAGCATTCATACAATAATTTATTGTTTTTCCCCTTTTCACTATATACTATGAATAAAGACTTTACAAATATACGTTGCGCAACACAAATAAAACAGATTTTAAAACGATTTTCAGCAAATAAACACTCTTAATGTGTTTATGCCTTTATTAAGATTTTGATGGTAATGTTTACTTTCACCTTCTCATTTAGTGAAACTCCTGCGGTAAATAAGTTATATCTCTGAACTTTACTAACAAGTATATATAAAATGCTGCGCTTCCCACCTCCAGTCGTAAGGACTTCTGGGACTTCTAGAGCGAGTTCGGTGCTCAAGTCTGCATCCATACATCCTCGATACCAAGAACACATCCAAGAACACCTTCACACGTTCTCCATTCTTGCGGTCTTGAGTTTTGGTACTGAACTTTGGCAGTTGATAATGACGTTACAGAAGAACACGAGAATGCCAGATCGCTGAAGAATGCATATTTAGAAACTGGATTGTGAAATCAAAATTGTTCTATGAGACTGATTATAGCGCCTCCCGATGGTGAATGCAGTTACACTCATGGCAGGTATTATTTAACAGTTTGGTCATTTATTTCACTAATTTGGCAAGTGTCAAACATCATCTGGGGAACATGAATATGACAGTTAGTAAATATACAGTTAGAAAAAAAAAAACATTAGTGCTCCATTTGGTACGACACTATATTCATTTACTGTGCTGTTAAGTGTGTAAGTGCATAGTATATAGCAGGCATGACCAACCCTGTTCCTGGAGATCGACCTTCCTGCAGATTTCAGTTGCAACTCATATCAAACACACCTGGCTGTAATTATCAAGTGCTGTTCAGGTCCTAATTTATTGGTTCAGGTGTGTTTGATCAGGGTTGGAGCTGAACTTTGCAGGATTTTCGATCTCCAGGAACAGGCTTGAGCACCACTGGTGTATAGTGTGCCATTTGGGACGCAGACTGAGATTCACTTAATTACTCTTTAATGGAGGGATTTGTTGCTACATACTGCCATTTTTTTTATAATTTTATCTACAATAGGCCCAAACCAGTCAAGGTACAAGTACAAAAACACACTAACAAAATATTGCTTAATTATCATTTAAAAATTCAGTGCGTTTTTGACATCTGAAACTCGAATCATTTGACCGCCTTATTAATGAACAGCAATATCATGTTTCCTCTCACTGGATGTTTTCCTCAGATGCACTTTTTAAATGGTTTTTATCAACTGTGGCTCATTCATTCATGTCTTTTGTATTGCTGAGCATCCAGATTGATACAGCTTTTGCATAATGCATCTGACAGTGGCTTTCTGCCTTGATTGTTCCCATGGCAACAAGGTCACATGTCAGGTTGATTTGCATGATTTCCATGGTGTTTGGACACAGTTACATCATCGTCAGATGGAGAAATGGAGAGCTGGACCTGTGCTGTCAGATGCAAATGGGCACCTGCCCAGCACCAGGGGAACATTAATCCACCACATAGTTCAAATACTGTATGAGTAATGATGAAGCCAGGCTCATTCAGAGTGTAATGAGCTCCGCTTTTGATTGTTGTGTTTGTACACAGGGGTTGTGACCTGATGCTTCTGCGGCCGCTGTGGCAGCTCTTCACCACTATGGAGAGTGGTTTATGTCAAGATCCTACCAGCATCACAGTCCTCCTTCCTCTCCATCGCGCCCTCACTGAGCTCTTCTTCATCGCTGAAGCAAAAGCCATGGTGAGAGACTAGTCTGATCTTAAGCATGCACCTTTATCACAGATGATGATAGTTCTGATTTAAACTAAAACCCATTTGAATGGCAGGATCATTTCTTTTATTTTTCTGTTTTTATCATTGCATCCATTTTAAATATTTGTAATTTTTTTAATCATTATTTACTCGCACAACCATTCAAGACTTTGGAAAGTTTAAGTAAAAAGTAGGCTTTTATTCAGTACACATGGAAGCAGAGATGCCCAAAATAGGGCCTGCGGGCCAAAGTTGGCCCATTGCATAGATATTTACAATAGATGTCGCCTACCCTGTTGTTGTCTATTAAAAGGAAAGCTTCAATAGAGCCACCATTTTAGTATAGGGTAGTGCTCCCTTGAAATGAATAGGGCACCAAGGTGCAGTGGAGGACTGTGGCCATCCAGAGCCAGAGATATACACATATGTCTATGATCGGGAGTTTTCAACAGAGTCAATGAGAGTCAATATGCAAATATTTTTTTTAATTTTGAAAATTATAATTTTTCGTCATTTTTCTACATCGATGGATAAGTGATCGCACGGGCAATGCCGACAAACAGCATGTGTTTGTGTGCATAAAAATGTATTATCCTACCTGTTAAATTTGATCTGATCCATGTGCTGAAACATACCCCCTCTCCTGCTTTCACTTCTCATTCTAACAGAGGGAATGATTCATTTGTGAATGAATCTCTGTTATGAATGACTCGCTCACTTAGCTGACAATAATACAAGTTTTTAGGATCGCAGCGTCTTGTTGTCATATTTCATTTACATTGTTTGCTTAATTTATTAAACAAAACTATCATAAACCTAGAATTTAGTGCGAGTTGGTGCTACTTTGCCTTATGGTCAGTGCAGTAAGTGACTCTTTTATCATCAATAATGTTACTTGTTTAGCACAAAAGTTCATAACACAAAAAACAAAATCTTACCTATGAAATGATCTGCCTTAGTGCTTTGTTTACTTTGTTTGCTCGTTACTACACCCATATGCAGTGTAAAAGTCCAGCATCTTCAGATTGGCTTTAGTCCTGACTAAGCGCGGTTGAATGACATTTGTCCTGGGAGCACTGTATAAATGTTGCAGCGGTGTTGACACATGCTCAGGGCCCGTATGCAATATCTAGTGTATATTTCTATGGGCCCATTGTAACCTTTGATTTTGCTTACTATCCCATCTGAGAATGATCGAAAGGGTTGGGGCAATTCCTGTAACAGAGGTCGTCATTTTTAATTTGACGTAACCTTTTTTTTTGTTTGTTTGTTTGTTTGTTTGTTTTATTGCTGAGCTACTAAAATAGCTATTTTAAATTAAACGTTTCGATTAAACGTAAGTGAATCTGAGTGTTCAAAACGTAAATAATGTCACTCGATGGATAGAGGAAGCAGAAGACATGGGTGATCAAATCAGGGCAAAAACTAATGTAACTCCATTCCGTTATAAATGAGATTATTTTTGTTTGTACTGTAATAAGTTCAGTAAAAATGTAAAAATAAATATATACTGTATTAGTTAATATAAAGCAATGTTATTTAGTTATTTTTAAATATTATTAAATAAATTAGGAAATTACCCATGGCAACTATATTTACTTTCGGCCCAGTAGCCTTAATAAAGATTGGTTTTTGGACCTTCATAAGAAAAAATGTGGTCACCCATGCATTAAAGTGACAGTAAATACATGTAAAATCCAACTAAATATTTCTATTTCAAATAAATGAGGTTCATTTGAACTTTATGTTTGAATATCATTATTTCATATCAACACTGCTTCCAACTTCTTAAGCTTCCAATCAGCACATTAGACTGATTATTGAACGATCATGTGACACGATTATTCACATTTTAGTTGTCTCCAAATGTATAATTTACAAAACATTTTAACATAGTAGAAAAGACTTATTTTAAATAAAAATTTTAGTTTTCGATATTGATGTTTTCATTCATTCATTCATTCATTTTCTTTTCGACTTAATCCCTTTATTAATCTGGGGTTGCTACAGCGGAATGAACCGCCAACTCATCCAGCATATGTTTTACACAGCGGATGCCCCTCCAGCTGCAACCCATCACTGGGAAACATCCATACACTCTCATTCACGCACACACTACATGCAAACTCCACACATGACTTATTTAAAATATTAATTTCAGTTGGAATAAAAGAATTACTTTAGGCGTTCCTTTTAGCCAGTGGAATTAATTTGATCATTTATTCTGCTGTGCATTTAGGGCTCCACATATACAGTAAATATATAACAGATATGAACTGCTTTGTGGTGACACGGTGGCTCAGTGTTTACCACTGTCGCCTTATGGCAAGAAGTTTGAGTCACGGCTGGACCAGTTGGCATTTCTGTGTGGAGTTTGCATGTTCTTCCCGAGGTGGTGTGGGTTTCCTCCATGTGCTCCAGTTTCCCCCAGACATGCGGTATAGGTGAATTAAATAAACTAAATTGGCCCTAGTGTATGTGTGTGAATGAGTGTGTATGGATGTTTCCCAGTACTGGGTTGCAGCTGGAAGGGCATCCACTGTGTAAAACATATGCTGAATAAGTTGGCAGTTTATTCTGCCGTGGTGGTGAATAAAGCGAATAAGCAGAAGAAAAATGAATGAATGAACTGCTCTGTCCTTCATACACCATTGGTAAAACATATCAGGTCCTTTTTGATGCCTTTTGTTTTAATAAATCTGTCTTCTTCCAAAACTCCAGATGCCCAGTTAAGTTATTTATCCTGGCATCCAACAGTAGCTTTTTGTGGCAGTCCTGCATTCCTAATTAAATCATTTTGTTTTTGTAAACATCAATCAGAATTTGTAAGTGGGAACATTGCATATCGAGGCCAGAAATCTGGGAGGCGTCCAGGTGATGCACAAGTAATTGATTTGTGCTGTCATGAGGAAGTAGTTTTGTGATGATATGTGAAAAACTGGACTGGAGAGACTAGGGTTGTTGTCTGCGAGAGTGTCTGTTAAGGGAATTTCTCATACTCATCTTAAACTGTCTGTTGAGTGTGTTTGTGTCACGCTTGTGTCATGAACTCACATTTCAAAATAATAGAAACGTACAGTCCTCACGTCAGTCTTAATGACAGTGCTTATATGGTGTAGAATGCGAGTCTACAAGACTTCACAATCCTAACTATGACAACATCCTAACTATGATTGACTGTTGATATTGCTGGCCCTGTTTACCAAAGGTGGATCCTCAGCTCAAACTCTGTTTAACTAGATCCTATACACTCAT
Source organism: Danio aesculapii (assembly GCF_903798145.1). NCBI lineage: Eukaryota > Metazoa > Chordata > Actinopteri > Cypriniformes > Danionidae > Danio > Danio aesculapii. Next base: position 32,410,275 of record NC_079439.1, read on the forward strand.
CGGCCACTTTATTAGGTTCTCCCGTCCAGTTGCATGTTAACGCAAATTTATTTATTTATTTATTTATTTTTGCCCAATTGCGATTTGTTGCCTATATTTAACGCAAATTTTTTTTTTAAAGATTTATTTTTTGTCTATTTTGCCTTTATTAGATAGGACAGTATTTAGGACAGGAAGCGAAGTTGGAGAGAGAGAGGGGGGTAGGGAAATGTCCTCGAGCCGGGATTCGAACTCGTGACGCCCTGATGTGCTACTGCACCATATGTCGACGCGCTAACCACTAGGCTATTGCGCCGACTTAACGCAAATATTTAATCAGCCAATCACATGGCAGCAATTCAATGCATTTAGGCATGTAGTCATGGTCAAGACGATATGCTGCAGTTCAAACCGAGCATTAGAATGAGGAAGAACGGTGATTTAAGTGACTTTGAACGTGGCATGCTTGTTGGTACCAGACGGACTGGTCTGAGTATTTCAGAAACTGCTGATTTACTGGGATTTTCATGTACAACCATCTCAAGAGTGAACAGAGAATGGTCTGAAAAAGAGAAAATGTTCTGTGGGCGCAAATGTCTTGTTGATGCCAGAGGTAAGAGGAAAATGGCCAGGCTGGTTAAAGCAGATAGAAAGGCAACAGTAACTCAAATAGCCACTCGATACAACCGTGGTATGCAGAAGAGCATCTCTGAACACACAACACGTCCAACCTTGAGGCGGATGAACTACAGTAGCAGAAGACCACACCGGGTGCCACTGCTGTCAGCTAAGAACAGGAAACTGAGGCTACAATTCGCACAGGCTCACCAAAATTAGACTGTAGAAGATTGGAAAAATGTTGCCTGGTTTGTCAAGTTTTGATTTCTGCTGCAACATTCGGATGGTAGTGACAGAATTTGGCATCAACAACATGAAAGCATGGATCCATCCTGCCTTATATCAACAGTTCAGGTTGGTGGTGGTGTAATGGTGTGGGGGATATTTTCTTGGCACACTTTGGGCCCATTAGTATCAATTGAGCATCGTGTCAATGCCACAGCCTAGCTGAGTATTGTTGCTGACCATGTCCATCCCTTTATGACCACAGTGTACCCATCTTCTGATGGCTACTTCCAGCAAGATAGCGCACCATGTCATAAAGTGCGAATCATCTCAGACTGGTTTCTTTAACATGTCAATGAGTTCGCTGTACTCAAATGGCCTCCACAGTCACCAGAACTCAATTCAATAGAGCACCTTTGGGATGTGGTGGAATGGGAAAATCGTGTCATGGATGTGCAGCTGACAAATCTGCAGCAACTGTGTGATGCTATCAAGTCAATATGGATCAAAATCTCTGAGGAATATTTCCAGTACCTTGTTGAATCTATGCCACGAAGGATTAAGGCAGTTCTGAAGGCAAAAGGGGGCGTCCAACACGGTACTAAGTTGTACGTAATAAATTGGCCTGTGAGTGTATGGCCTGTGACCATATACATGGTCAGTTACAATCTACAGACATTTTTGACAATTCTGTGCAGAATTTTGTTTAAAAAAATTTAAATCAGCGGAATTATGCTGAATGATTTGAGATTTCATTGAGAGTGTAGACAAAAACATTAACAATTAAAAAAAAAAATCTTTAACTTTTTTTAATTTCTTACCTTTTAAGATTTACAATGCAGATCCTTAATTTATACTTATAAATTATATTTTACTCACTTTGATTTATATAATAGAAAGAATTCATACATTTGAATGAGTGGCTTCAATAAGAGTGTGACAGAGAAAAAACGATCACTAGATGGCAATAACACACTTACTTGTATTCAGAATAAGTCTAATAGGTTTTTCAAGAACACAGTATAGCCACACAAATTCTGAACATCCAGTAAATGATTTATATTTTAACCACTACTACTGTATAATGCCTGAGTGAATGACTCAGGAAAGATTTTATGACAATAACCTTTCATCACTGAGCCATAATCTCTTTTAGCAGCATGAGCGTGAAGTGGTTTGTGTGTGTGTGTGTGTGTGTTTGAATGTGGAATGTTTAAGTGAGCATTAGTCTGGAGGACTGACACGCAAATGGCTGAAGTGAGTGTTTTGTGAGTGTGTTGAGTGAATTATTATGAAGAGCCTTAATCTCTCCCACAACCACTGCACTTCTCAGAATTGACCGTAAGATTTCCGTTAGATCCATTGTTGATTTTCAGCACTGCAACACTGGCAGATGAGATCAGAAAACTCAGCATGTGAATATTCAGCTTTTGCACAGTTTTGAGGCGGAAGTGAGGCGGAAAGAAGAAAAAAAAACTGATAAGAAGTTCTGACTTGCTCTGTCTTCCTCTCTTGTAGTGTAGTAATACTCATTTCTGCGGGATGATAAAAGCCCCTCCTTCGCAGAGGAAGTGGTTTCAAATGTGTTGTGACATGACAAAAGCTGCAGCCGCTCCACAGTCTTCACTGAGATGAGTTTTCAGATGTCTAGATGCCGTTTGCTTTGCTGTAGAATTGGAGTGTTGTCTCACGGCTGCTGTAACACAATGCATTAATGGTACACCATTCATAACTTCAACTAGGAAAGTTATTATAAATGTATTTATCTGAATTTTTAGTCTGCAGTGTCACATGATTTTGCAGAAAGCATTTGTATATGCTGATGTAGTGCCTAAAGGGATGTTTGTTTGTTTGTTTGTTTTTTTCATTTTATTTATCCAGGTGAACATTAAAAATGATTTGTTGTGACAAATGGTGATTTCTAAAATAAAAGACAATGGCTATATATATATATATATATATATATATATATACACACTCACCGGCCACTTTATTACACCTTACTAGTACCGGGTTGGACCCCCTTTTGCCTTCAGCACTGCCTTAATTCTTCGTTCATCAAGGTACTGGAAAAACTCCTCTGAGATTTTGGTCCATATTGACATGATAGCATCACGCAGTTGCTGCAGATTTGTCGGCTGCACATCCATGATATGAATCTCTCGTTCCACCACATCCCAAAGGTGCTCTATTGGATTAAGAAATGGTGACTGTGGAGGCCAAATCATTTTAAAACATTTGTCTATAACATCATTTATTCCTGCTTACTTTTTAGTAGTATATTTTGACTGAAAAAAACACAAGTGTAAACATACAAATAGAAAGAAATGTAAAATACAAATGGCAATGAATGATAATACCTGTATGCAAACTTCTCTTGAAGTTTTAACGTTTATGCTGTGCTTGTTCATTTTACTATTTGTCATCAGTATTGGCATTTCTAGCCAGGTTATTTGCCCGTCATCAGGAGTTCAAGCATATGGCTAGTTTTTGCCAGTCAGTGTATGAGTATGCATTAGCCTTGTTATGTACCGTTTACACATCAAGTTACATAACAGCTTTTTAACATATATTTTATATACAGTTGAAGTCAGAATTATTAGCCCCCCTGTTTATTTTTCCCCAATTTTAATTTCCCCCCTGTTTAACAGAGAGACGATTTTTTAACACATTTCTAAACATAATAGATTTAATAACTCATTTCTAATAACTGATTCCTTTTATCTTTGCCATGATGACAGTAAATAATATTTGACTAGATATTTTTCAGGACACTTCTATACAGCTTAAAGAGTGACATTTAAAGGCTTAACTAGGTTAATTAGGCAGGTTAGATTTAATTAGGCAAGTTATTGTATAATGATGGTTTGTTCTGTAGACTATCGAAAAAATATATAGAAGATTTTCTCCTGAAGAAAAAATATTACCAGAGATACTGTGAAAATTTTCTTGCTAATAATTCTTGGCTAATAATTCTGATTTAAACTGTATATATACATTGCATTGTACTGTTCTTAGATTCCACCATCAGATATTCCCCAAGGATCACATAACAGCCTCTGCATAACACAGAAATTACTTACTTTAGCCTCCAGACGTTGATCAATGTGAAATACCTGGAATGGTGCAAATCCTTCAACCGTAGGAAATGAGACAGCAGAGGCAGGGCTGATTTAGATGGTGTCTGCTTTGATTCAGAGCCTTTTCATCAACATTAAGGTGCTGTTCCAAAGCTCAGATTAACAGCTCATGTTGAGGAGCCAGTCTACGCCGAATAACACTGTAGTGTAACCCTGGTCTTAAATTGAACTGCCCGCTGCTTGGATTACTCTCCTGGCAAGTGCTGTAGAATAAATTCAATATTTTTGTTGTTGTGCTTAAATACTGAAGCTGTTATGTGTCTTTTCATTGGTCTATCAGGAGCAGAACGTCCTGCAGGAGTACCTTCTGGCTCTCACTACCAATGAACAGCTAGTGGTTCGCACTGCACAGGTAAGAGCATCAACACTATCTATAATGTTCTTTTTTTTTATTTTACTTTACCAGGTTAACCCCCACTGAGATTTAAATTAAGAGCAGACAGCATTTGAAAAATATATGATATGATATGATATGATATGATATGATATATGATATGATATGATATATATATTGACTTATATTCATAGAAAGCTTGTTGAATGAAAGGTTTTTTTTTATACATATTTTTTAAGAATTATGTTTAAGTAAAATGCCAACATATGGGTTAAATAATGTTCCATCGTTATTCAGCTTCGATGTAAAAATGAAACTACACATTACAATATATAAAAGAATAAGCAATCATGTTAAATGTGCCATAGAGTGCATTGATTTAAGATATTAAATTGTTCTCTAATATCTATATAGTAGGTATGTGGCTTAGGTACAGTAAGTTAACACATTCAACAGATTTTTATATGAGCATATATAACAACAGGAATTACCCCAGAATTAGATGCTCGTTTTTGACTATATTTGGAATGGTCGTTGACTTTGCCAATGCCAGACATCCATTTAGAGTTGCATTCTGAAGCTTTTTAAGTATAAATGAAACCACAGGCAGAAATTATGAACCTCTGCATAAACAGATGAGTTTTAGAAAGTTTATTGTCATCCTTTCACTCAAGAAAAGCTACAGTAAGAGCTGAGTGTTATGACACAATGCATCAACTGGCATTAAACAGTGATATTTAGGAGATTACATGTGTCTGTTGCCTCATTAAAAACATACATGGCAAATTTCACAAGATACACATTAAACTAGCTAAATATACATTTAAACAGAGCTAATACCTCTTCTGTAATATGTGGCACTGAATAAAATTAAATATATTATATAACATTGCAGGGCTATCTGCTTCACAAAACTGCTTCTTTTTAGTCTCCCTGCCTCTCCCACTTTCAAAATAAAGAGTACATATGAAGTATAATAGAAGCTTAGATAAACTTAAACTACTGAATAAAATATAATTCTTGTAATCTCACTAGGAAACATCGTGGCCAATCAAACACAGCCTGGGGCATGCATATTAATGAGTTATTGTTCCAACTGGCCTGTTTTTCACCAGTATTTAACTCTCAGGGGATTTAGATGAAAATGAGGAAACGATGGGGTCTGAGGTTCACAGTATGCTGTTTCCATGTACTGAACTAATTATTTAGCGATGCCTAGATATATCCAGGTTTTTATTCTATGGCACCTTTAAATTATATTTTAAATGTTTAAAAACAAGTGGTCTGAAAGATTTAATTGGACAATTAATTAGCATTATATGCTGATACAAATTCATAAATGATTACTTCTGTAATAAGTGTAAATGTAGTCTTCCCTGTTAAATAAATGTTGGCTGTTAAACGTATTAATTTAGAATTAGTAATTAATTATTTTTAAAAATGGCATGAATAACAAAGGTTTTATTGCTCTTTTAATAGATTTTAATTAATTACTTAACTAATCAGCACATGTAATTTATTAATGATATTTGTCATCCATAACTATCACAGCATAATATGATGTATAGGAAGGAGGATAAACAAATGCAATATAAGAGGTGTTCAACTGAAGACATTTGAACACAGACTAATGCTCCCATGTTCAAATGATTACATACATGGTAAAAAATCTGAGGACACCAAGGGTTGTCACTGGTACTAGTTCTCATCTTAAAGTGTGATGAGGCAAAGGCCAGTGCATTAATTACCTTGTGTCATAAAGCTGTTAATTCACAGGAAACCACAGCAGTGTAAAGGATGTTTTTTTTAAACATCTCAGTGATGGTGGACTGAATCAAATGTCCCACCATATGCTGATGATGAATCATAATAATCCTGTAATGTCTAATGATGTGTAAAGCTTTTATTATCCAGCCTTGATGACTGACAGCCATGGTACAGCATGGATAGTTTATGAAAAATTAATGAGTCTATTTTATCAATATTCTACTATAGCAGCCTCATTTTTCTCTTGTTTCTGTTTTAATACCAATTATTTTATAGATTAATAAACACAGATTAAGAAAATATTTCAAGAAATTTGAAGTTAAGAGTGTTCGACCTTAATTTGTTAGATGGATAATGGCATTTGTGACAAAATTGCCTTTGGTAAAATAAATATTTGCGCTCCTCATCACATGATGGCTCTAATCAAATATTATGCTAAAACAGATGAACATCAGAAAGCATATTGATCAAGAAAACACCTGTGTTGATTCTCACACGTGGCATATCATAAAGTGTCTTTAATGTTTCAAGTAACTTTTGTGAAAATAAAATGCCAAAATATGGGCAAATAATCCTCCATTGTCATTCAGTGTAACACATATTTACGTACAGTATGTATTACATTATTTGCTAGCAGCTAGCTCTCTGCAACAGTACTTGGATGGTCAGTACCTGGATGGGAGACCACATGGGAAAGCTAGGTTGCTGCCAAAAGTAGTGTTAGTGAGAGCAGCGGGGGGGCGCTCAACCTGTGGTCTGTGTGGGTCCTAACGCCCCAGTATATTGATGGGGACTCTACTGCTCAGTGAGTGCCGTCTTTAGGATGAGATGTTAAACTGAGGTCCTGACTCTCTGTGGTGGTTAAAAATCCCAGGATGTCTTTCGAAAAGAGTAGTGGTTTAACCCTGGCTAAATTTGCCTACTGGCATTTGTCCATCATGGCCTCCTTACCATCCCCATATCATAATTCATCACCTTGTCCCCTCTCCACCAATCAGCTGGTGTGTGGTGTGGGGTCTGGCACAATATGGCTGCCGTTACGTCATCCAGGTGGATGCTGCACACTGGTGGTGGATAAGGAGATTCCCCCCAAAAATGTGTAACGCACTCCCCCATCCCCACCTAACCCACCCCCCCCCCCCCCCCCCCCCCCCCCCCCCCCCCCCCCCCCCCCCAAAGTGTAAAGTTCTTTGCGCGTCGAGAAAAACGCTAATTAAATGTATGGAATTATTATTTTTATTATTGGCCACATGGTGGTGCAGTGGGTAGCACAATCACCTCACAGCAAGAAGGTCGCTGGTTCGAGCCTCGACTGGGTCAGTTGGCATTTCTGTGTGGAGTTTGCATGTTCGCCTCGTGTTTACGTGGGTTTCCTGCGGGTGCTTCGGTTTCCCCCACAGTTCAAAATATGTGGTATAGATGAATTGGGTAAGCTAAATTTGATGTAGTGTATGTATTTCCCAGTGATGGGTTGCAGCTGAAAGCGCATCCGCTGTGTAAAACGTGCTGGATAAGTTGGCGGTTCATTCTGCTGTGGTGACCCCAGATTAATAAAAAGACTAAGCCGAAAAGAAAATGAATGAATAAATCACTGTTATTATTGTTGTTGTTATTATTATTATTAATTTGTATTTAGCTTACTCATTATGGCCTTTGCTGTTTAAAATATATAGATATTAAGTGACTAAATTATATGATATTTTAAATGTTTAAATAGCCTCTTGCTGCCAATTGTGTTCAGAATTTGTGGTTTTAAGGATAGTGGCAAAATTTTAATTAAATTAAATGTGAACTTTTCATGTCATCATATAAATCTTGATCAAACTATGTCTGACAAAATGTTTTGGTATATAAACTATAATTATGTTGGATGACATTTTAATGTGTGACTTCTGTAAATCATGAACAAAATGTGTAACAGACATATATGCACTCATCACAAGCTGACTCGAACCAAATATTAATCTTAAACAGCAGAACATCAGAATGGATGTTGATATATGTCAGTTGTCATGTATCATCAATGTACGAGTGTGTTTGTGTGTGGGCTGTGAGCAACTCTATTACATTTAGTCATTAACCCTGTTATCATGTTTAGTGTGGCACAGCTACATCTCCGGCACAGGGACCACTTTGTGTTGTGTAGGATGGGATTAATGCTCCCTATTTATCTTATCCCATACACCTTTTTAGCTGGAATAAAAAAAAGCATATTCATGACAGCCAAACAAGTGGTTTTATATTGTTTTAAAAAAGGGTATATTTGTGCCACAGATTTAAATGGCATATTTGAAGTGTTATAATTGTGTGTTTGTGTGTGGGTGTTTTTTGCTAAACTCTGAGGGCCACAGGTGTGTGAAACGGTTTGATAAATTACCCACAATGTTTTGCTTAATGGGTTTTCTCTCTGCTCTCTTTCTCTTTGACTTCCTCTGGCTTTGTTGCCTCCTCCTGTACTCATTCACTTTTCTTTATATCATTCTCTCTCTCCTGTTTTATTGCACAGGCGCTGAAGAACATCGCAGCCATCAGCCTGGCCATTAATTACCCAAATAAATCCACTAAGCAGCTCAACCTGTCACCCTGAAAGACAGGTGAAAGAGCGATGGAGATGAGAGAAGGGAAGCTTTCCAGAGGCCAATGGGATCGGGAAGTGGCCCACATATCGTCTTCCAAGAAAAAACCCACCCATATCACTAATATTTCTTAAAATCACGAACGTCTTGGACTCTTCAGAATCGTTTCTCTCTCTTTTTTTATTTTGAGCTCAAGTTCAGCTCTGCAAAGGAGAGTTTGGCGCAATTAAAAAACAAAATTACTTCAACTTGTTGAAAACGGTAGTAAATTAAGTTGAAAGAACTTAATTCTGTTAGGTGTAACAACTTGAAGTAATTTTTTTCCTCTTATTTCTGACTTTTTTTTCGTAGATTGTGCCAAATTAGTTTCTCCCTATTACCGTGTGTTTCTATCTCCGCTCCTTGGTTTACTTTTTCAGGAAAAGTGACTGTTGGGCGAGACAATTGATCAAAGAGAAAGCAGGTCACCTTTCCCTGCCTCACACGCTCTCCCTGGATTCGTCGCCTAAAAATACGAGGCTGCCAGTCTTATGCTTTTAAGTGGCCCGAGACTACGAACACAATATACTGATATCTATCTAAAACCGCGGGGGCCTTCTCTCCCTCAGTGGAGCCTGATGTTTGTTCAGATCTAGCAGCTACACTTGAAAACCATGCGCTTCTAGACAAATGTCAGCTGATGTTTGTGAGTAAATAATATAGAGTGCAGAAGGCGCCGTTTGCCTTAAGAGTGCAGATTGTGGGTCAGTTATCAAAGAGGAATGTCTGTCTTACATCGTCCACGATTCTCAACTCACTTGCAATGCTGCATAACACCAGGAAATGTAGAGCACTATGTACAGAAATATCACTTTAAGTTGTGCCGCATGCAACACTCAACTGAAACACAACGTCCAGTACTGTTGGTGGCAAATTGGTTGGTGTTTTTAGATGTGTTCTGTATGTAGTAATAATAATACGGTTGGAGATGCTCTGAAGCGATTGACGGAATTATGCGCAGAAATCGATAATCATAAACTTCATCCATCAAAATGGTTTCCTTCTTATCTAGCGACGTGGATACTGTTATCGAAGTTTTAATTTGCTTTAAAACATTTATGTATTTATTATTATTATCAATACAGGGACATTATTTGGTTAATCTTGAGTGAAGCATTTGATTGGCTGATGTGATTGGTTGCCGTTTGGCAAGAAAGTTCTTAGTTTATCTAAAAAGTCGTTTTTTATTGTATTTTTTTGCCCTGTAATTTCTCTTTTTTTGTTTTGTTTTTGTTTTTTTAATGAAATATGATTTAGGAGTTTTCTTGATAAGGATATTCAGGTCAATTATGGTTTTAATTTCAGTTTGATTTCATTTTAGTGAGAAAGGGATTGAGATGGGTGGTTATTTATGCCAAAGAATCATTACTGTTTGATCTGAAGCAAAGAACTGTATATTTATCTTCCAGAAAGGAGGGTGTCGCATTGGAGTGTGTTGGTGGTGGTGGTTGTAATAGAAGAGGTGCGGGGCTCCAGCGGTCGACACAGATCCTTTAGTTTGTTTACATGTGTACTAGCATGGAGCACTGGCTGCGTTTGGTGCCCCTGCTCAGCCTCAGTTCAGGTGGGTTTCAAAAAGTCTGCCTGGAAAACTTCCTGTCACTATAAAGCCTCAGATATTAACGAACGATGTGCCTATGTTTAAAATGAAGCAATCTTAATTTAGTCTTCATATCATTGTAAAAGTCCTCTCTTCAACTATATTTTTTAAAGAAAATTATATAGTTTAATTTGGAGCATTTTCTATCTATTTTATTTTTACGAATTTTTTTTTTGTTCATGGCTTCAACTGCTTTGAATATGACATGAATGTATATAGTTGTGAATATAGATAATTGCATAAACAATTGAAATGAAAATAAGTTTATGTCAGCCCTCCACGTTAAAAAAAGTCTGAATAATGTAATATATTGTTGTAAGTTTACACTTGATCCTTTTCAATTGATTTGCTACAATATGTCACGCCAAAAAATATGCTTTGGGTTGATGCTCATTTGTTTTTAATTAAAAAATTAAGATATGAAAATGTATGTGGCTTTGGGTTTTCCCTCTCTTTAACAGATATTCAACCAGCTTTAACATGTTTTTGTTTAATTTAGATGGCAGTTCAGTCTTTTGGAATTAGACTCCAGTCAGGATAGCAGAGATAATTTCTGACAGGAACAGATACTGTGAGGGATGAAAGCAGGTACAATGCCTTTAATGAACTGTACCACTGTTTAACAAGATACCAATTGTTCAAATGATAAAACAAAAGGTGTGCAGTAGCAGAGGCGGGGTTTCCGTTGAGGTGACAGCAGTGTTTGTGTGGTCAAGACGGCTACGGAGAGACTAGCGGTCGCTGTTTCAAGTTATCCAGAGCTGTATGACTTTTTTTTAAACTTTAAATATCACAATATTATTAAATATCACAATTATAATCAACAGCAACACTTGCGTACAATACGCAGCTGATTCAGTTGTTGTCTATTGACATAAAGCGTACCACGCTTTTTTTTTTTTTGTAAACAAAAAAGGCAGTGTGGTGCGCCTCACGGAAAAGCTTGTTCGGTGTGATCGACCCCTTACATAGTAGATTTAGTCGAGTAATGTATTTTAGTTACTAGTTACTTTTATTCACAGTTATACTAGGTTTTGTGTTAGCAATTAAAGTTTTTATTGTAATAGCACTTAGTGAACTGACAGAACATTTAACCATTAAAGTCCAAAGTATATTTAATTTATTATTATTATTATTATTATTAATATTATATGTACATTAGCTAAGTCAATAGTCAAACCTGTAGACTCCGTTTGATAGTGTGCACAATCATAATAAATGATTCATCATTGTCCAGTGTTTGCACTTTGTCTCTCCGAATGTTATGATAAATAAGAATGTCTTTGTACGCATTTAAATTAGAGTTGCGGACATCCCCTCATTTACATTCTATGCAAAGTAGGGCTGGGCGATATGGCAAAAATGCAGTCTCAATAATTATTTTCCATATTGAATGATAACGATATATATTTTGATATAAGTTGTTAGTGCTTTTAGATTTAAAAGAGTATCCCAACAATGACTGAAGCCACAAAACTTCGCTTCTTAACATATTTTCGGCCGATAAATTTTTGGTGGCTGAAAATTTGGTACATCTCTAATATCAACACACTTCTAGATTCCCATTATTACAAATTTCTGCTGTGTGATTGGCTTATAGATCAATATAGAGTAAACAAGTCTAGAGCTTATCATTGTTATTGACATACATTTTATCGCGATTCGATATAATATAATTTATTGGCCCAGCCCTAATGCAAAGCTACAAAAATAGGGCAGTGCGCATAAATTACACACATTATACCTACACAAAAGTGTTTTTCTACTATAGAAGTCAATGGTTACAGGTTTTCAGCTTTCTTCAAAATATTGTGTTCAACAGAAGAAACTCATACAGGTTTGGAATCACTTGAGGGTGTGTAAATAGTGTCCTTTTTTTTTTTTTTGGTATAACCATTCCTTTAATGCCCATGCACAACGAAGGCCTATAATAATGGTGATAAAGATATAATAAGGCATTTTTATCAACATATAAAAGAAGTCCACATCATATAAAAATAGTGGCACAGAATTTTACGCAATACTTTTCCTCAATATAAAGGGAATGTAACAGTGGCTGAGAGCTTACATTTTCTGCCACACATGTATAGAAAAACACTAACAATCTACGGAAACAGCTTACTTGGTTTCATAGATATATACACTAGATATTGCATACGGACCCTGAGCATGCGTTAATACCGCCGCCACATTTGTACAGTGCTCCTAGGACAAATGTCATTCAACTGCACTTGGTCAGGACTAAATCCAATCTGAAGATGCTGGACTTTTGTGCTGCGTACAGCTGTAGTACAGAGCAAACAAGGTAAGATTGTTTTTTTTACGTTTTTGTATGTTATGAACTTTTGTTCTAAACAAGTAACGTTATTGATGATAAAACAGTCACTTACTGCACTGACCATAAGGCAAAGTAGCACCAATTTACACTAAATTCTAGGTTTATGATAGAGAATGTTGAATAAAATCAGCAAACATTCATTCATTCATTTTCTTTTCGAACCACCAACTTATCCAGCATGTTTTTACACAGCGGATGCCCTTCCAGCCAAACCCCATCTCTGGGAAACATTCACACACACTCATTCACACTCATACACTACGGACAATTTAGCCTACCCAATTCACCTGTACCGCATGTCTTTGGACTGTGGGGTAAACCGGAGCACCCGGAGGAAACACACGCAAATGCAGGGAGAACATGCAAACTCCACACAGAAACGCCAACTGACCCAGCCCAGGTTCGAACCAGCGACTTTTTTGCTGTGAGGCAACAGCACTACCTACTGCGCCACTGCGTCACCAAATCAGCAAACAATGTAACTGAAATAACAGGATATTGCGGTGCCAGAAACTTGCATTATTGTCGCCTAAGTGAAGTAACAGCAATTTTTTGAAGTAACTTAAAAGAGTGCCTTATAACATAACAGTGCCTGCACCTCAATGTGCATACGCCTACTGTCCATCCTAAATTATTTACTATTACAAATGTTTTATACCATTTAGATCAGAAAGGTGGACATGCACATTGAGACACAGGGATATCGATGTTCACATGAGTCGTTCATAACGGAGATTCATTCACAAACGAATCGCTCCCTCTGTTAAAATGAGAAGTTAAAGCAGGAGAGGGGGTGTGTTTCAGGACATGGATTAGATCAAATTTAACAGGGAGGGAGGATAATACATTTCCATGCACAAACACATGCTGTTTGTCAGCAATGCCTGTGTGGTCACTTATTCTTCAGTGTAGAAAAGTGACGTAAAATGATAAAAAAATATTTGCATACGGACCACCGGGAAAACTCCCGATCATAGATTTATTTATTTATGTTTACATATTTCTGGTTCTGGATGGCGAGTCCTCCACTACACCTTGGTCCCACATTCATTTCAAAGGAGCGCTACCCTGTACTAAAATGGCGGCTCTATTGACACATTCCTTCCAATAGACAACAACAGCGTAGGTGACATCTAATGTAAATGTCTATGACTTGGTTTAACGACAAACACGCATGCAAATTCTCTCAACATGTGCAAATACAGAAACACACTGCAAATAATGCAGAGCACAAAGTAAAATGTGTCCAGGTACGGCAAAATGTGATTAACCTGGCTGCTTGGAGTCAGCGGGGTTGTCGAAGATCTGAGATGTGAGTTTTCGGTTTATTTTAACATTCAGGTCATACAGTTTCTTATTTGTATGTATATTTTTAACCCTACTATTCTGACAAACTGCACTATTAATGTTAAATGAACCACAGACTCTAAACAAGCAAGTTTAGCAAGTGTCCCAATGTAATTCTGTTGTGGCCTGGACTGTTTGCAGCATGTTGCTGTATTTGCATGTGTTTTTGAGAATTTCTGTGCATGTGTGCGGTCAAATTGATGATGTTTTCTCAATTTGTTAATGTTTATTTTCATGTTTTCTTAACTTGCAGGACGTTTGAGCTCTCTCAGCCACCATAGAAATGTAATTAAAATGGAAAAAGGTTTCAAATTAAGGATGTGTTTACACTGGACAAACAGCCATTAAAATGTAGTTGTTGCTATATTTTCTTCAATAATTTGTTTTAAAAATGTTGCTTTAGCTCTTACCCTCAAAAAGTAAAAAAAAACATAAAATAAATAAAAAATAGGCACCCAGACTAATATCTACTGTTTCATTTTTGCTGCGTTAAAAGGAGACATTCTGTTATATTTGGAGCCATGAAACAATATCAGGGTGTCCGCGGGGTCTTAAAAGTATAAAAAATTGCTAAGTCAATTTAAGGTCCTTAAAAAGTATTTAAAAGTCTTAAATGCTATTTTACAAGGTAATAAATCTGGTATCAGTGAGCTAAATTTTACCTGCTGGATTAACATTTTTATTCAGTATATACAGTTTTAGTTTAGTATTCGTTTCTTGCAATCAGTTTTTAGTAGATATATTGCAATTTAAAATGTCGGCAATGTCACTGGTTGAAACCTGAAGTAGTGATAATGTCTTAAAATGTATCTAAAGAGTCTTTAAAAAGGTCTTAAAGGGTACTGAATTTCAATCTTTGATTCCTGTATTTACCCTGAATGTGCTACTGAAAATTATACTGGATTATCTGTAAATTCTTTAAAAACTTTGTGGAACCAAAAGTTTTTCAGCTCTCTTTTCCCCATTGCCATTTGAATATCAACACCATGTACGTCATTGGGGGATCCAGTCGAGTACAGCCAGCAGTCTTGAGGTGTCACGTCTATATGTATGCGTTTTGTCTCGGCAAACACATGGATGGATCCTCCCTTTAGTACTACAAATAGTGTCTCCTATGTCAGCCTTTTCGTCCCTCCTAGGATGTAAACCATCTGCTGTTATCATAACCGTTAGTCTAAATATAGGCTCTCATTTTCAAACAAACAGTGTTAGAGCCACACCCTGACTTTTAAATTAGCTAAACTAATAAATATGGACCACTTTACCTCACAGTACCACCAGCGTTTATTTCTGTGCGCATCCCCTCTTTTCTCTCCATTCACAGAAACCCTGAATGACGGATGTGACGATGATGATGATGAAGACAGCGATGATTCAGAGGCAGTGTGAGCTGTAGCATCCCCCTCATTCCTTGTGAGTCAGCTCTCCTCACACCCCCTCAAGCCGCCGGACCAGATAAACCTTACACCTGAGACCCCTGAGAATGATGATGATGATGAAGTCATCCGTTGGGGACGTAAGTTTGAAGAAATATTAATAGCTCGCGAAACCCGGATGGCGCGAAACTTGCTCTTCACACCTCCACCTCAGTTATGAGTAAAAGAGGAAGAACTGGAAAATAGGGTTGGGAAAAAAGAGGAAAGTGAAAAACGGAGTAACTGATAATGTGCAGATGCGTTGGTTTTTGGAGAGAAGGTGGGCGGCAGTGATTCAGGCTTCGCTGAAGACGAGTTCGGATTAATGGTGCTTTCACAGCAGATGATTTGTGTTTTGGCTCGGTGTCGTGTTGTGCAGGGCTCACACTGTGTGAATGCCGAATGCCTCATAGTAGGCTACTAATATTTGAAACACCTAGAATTCTCTCCCCATGAATTCCCTCTAAACTTACAATTATGTGAATTCTATGGTATACGATATATTTGGTGGTTCGAAAGACCCACTCACTCACAATGGTCCAAAATATGTCCCACACATGAGCTCATTTGTCTTATTTTGACTGCAATGCCATCATAAATTATGAAAATAACCCATCGAAAAAAGGCTTTAAGACCAAGTGGAATCCTCCGTTGGCTGTCGCTTCGGTGTGACTTCAGCTAATCCGTTCAGGCCCGTTGTCAGCCTATTAAAAGTGGAGCATTTTGCAGTTATTCGAGGTTCAAATCTTGCATTTTAGTGACATTTTAAGCTCTAATTTCTGATGAATTAGCTTGTCGGATGGTTATTACCACACTTTTTTAAGCAGCAAAAATACTATTTTTGCCAAAGTGCTTATAGTAGTTTTTGTTTACAAAAATGTACGTTTATTTACAAGTTTTTACAGTTTTATAAATATTGTAATGAGATTAGAGTTTTAGAAATATGAAAAAAATGCTAATTTATTATCATCCATCATAGAAAAAAAAACATAAAAAAATTGGGAACCTGTTAAAACTAGTTTTAAATTAAAAACTAGTCTATAGGCAAATAACAAACTGGCCAGCTCATTTCTTCGACGTGAGGTCATCTTTCAATACTGACCTACTCTATAGTTGTTAAATTGAGAAAACATTTTACAAGTAACTTTGATTCTAAATCTTATTCTTGAAACAAAAAATGGCCCATATTAAAATTAATTTGTATACTAATTTGGCTGTTGTTGTTATCCATGCATTTTCAAAGTACTTTTTTTACAAAAGAGGCTAGAAAAATGTGAATCTACATTATTATTATTATTATTATTATTATTATTATTATTATTATTATTATTATTATTATATGTTTTTTTTTTTTCAAAGGGCCAAATTCTGACAGCGGATAGTTAAATGTACTAGTCTGTTTGTTATTTGCTCAACAAGTTTAATTTAGAACTCATTTCTAACCAATTTCTATTTTTTTTAATGAAATATGATGTAATAATTTTTTTTTTTTCCGTATTCCTTTATCCTAAATCTTTACGTTTTTTTTTTTTTTTTGGTACATCAAAAAAGTGTGGTTATGAAGACCATATGACAAGCTAATCCAGCCAAAAATAGTGAGTAAAATGGCACTAAAAAGCAGTATTAAAATCTCAAAATTAAATAAACAATTAGGCAAATAACTGCTAAAAGGTCCACTTTATGAGAAAACAGAACCACTGCTTTCACTGGACTGGCTACAGGCCAGATACTGAATTTAGAATCATTTCTGACTTATGAAATATAGCCAATGTCAATTGTTAGGCCTATATTTACACGTTTTGATGAACTACATAAATTACACACATTTATAGGCTACCTCAAATTTGATGACTGTTAACAAGCCCCTAAGACTGGTATATGATTAAATTACTACAAGGGGTTATAGCATTGGGTTTAACTGAATAAACCTAAAATGAATTACATGATAAAATTCCCAAACATTTATTATCTGTAAGTAGATTGTTGTGTTCATAATCAGATTTCCATTATATTTTTTTATAAATTAGATTGACTGCAGCTATTTCTGTACATTTTTTTTAAAAAAGGGTCTAATTGATTAGCTTTGAATTATCTCAATGTAGAATGGCCATGGAAATATGATGTAAATTCATTTGGAATCCATACTTCTAAGTCAAATGTAATCTAAAAGTAATCCAAAAGTAGTCCAAAAAGTTATTTAAAATAAGTGCGCTTAAGTGCACTACCGACTGCACCTTTAAACCTGTAATTTGTAACCAGTAACAGACTACAATATTTAGTAAATTGCAATAGACTGTTTAAACAAGACACATTTTTAGGTGGACACTTAGAATATGTCCTTAAGATCTTTATGAGTTAGAATACTTGTAAAACATTTCAAAGACTTGTATTAGGTCACTGTAAACAGCAGACTTTTTCTACACAAATCACGCTTTAAAATACATCTTGCAGTATGTCTGGGTCCAACTATTGAATCATTTAGCAGCTAAATATGCTAGTTGCTAACGACTTAATATTAGCTACTGATAACTGTATAAACGTGTCATTTTAAAATGAAGTCTTGCAACATTAAACACTGTGAATTTCACATTTCCCACTAGTCAAACATATCAGATATCAAAATCACAATATATCTGTCTTCATTTGAAGGGCACATGAGTAGCTTCTCATAAGTTTCATCTGTGGGTTTAATTGCCTGTCACTATCATTTATAGTAGTACTAGCATATGAAGTCTGACTACAGACAGGCTCATCGACAGGAATGATACATTGTGTTCATTTTTAAGTCATGTAAACAATATCTCTGCTCCTGGAGGGCCCATGTCCACAGTTTAATGCCATCCAACACCAATTCCAGGCTGTACACACAGATGGATTTTTAATGGACGTCAATAAAGAAGAGGCTTCAATATGTGGAATAAACTGCTTTTGTGGAAAACAGCTTATTTTAGGAATCAACAGCATATTGGCTAATCCTTAACATGTCTGCCCTTAAACATTAGTTTTGGATTGATCTGGTTTTAGAGTTTACGCCAGAAACAATTTTTTGTACAACACAACACATTGATTTCTATGCTCTCCAGACTGTCACACAACTTTGACAGAAGGTTAATGGATGTCAAGGCTGTAACGTGATTGGTTATGAAAGGCACTCAAGAACCTTAACCATTTTGCTTTCTCCAAAGGAAAGAACTTTGGACCCTTTAACCTCCCAAATTCAGAATATGGCTTTATCCGAAATTGACCCCCTTTCCCCTTTAATACTGCACTATTTGAATGAGCAGCCATTTGCTGAGGTGTCCAAAACCATAATGAACATTCCAAAGTGCACTTAATCAATCCCACAATGCACCGCAATAATGACTGTACAACCAATGTACATTTAATGGCTAGAGAATATACCATAATGCACTGAGTTTGCGCTCTGAACAAATTTTCATGTCTGACTACAAGATGGCATCTACAGCACAATCCCATTGGTGTATGTTTCTAAATCTATTTAATTGTTCATTTAAAATTTAGTTTACATGACAGAAATCAAAATACTTTCTGTTAAATTACTAATGAACAGCTCGCTAACCGTTAAATAACTATCGCAGTGTCTGACCAAGAAGTTGGAAATCTAATGTGCCTCAAGGCATCTATCAACCAGCAGAGCAAAAACAAACAGCTTCACTTCTGGTGCATTGAGTACTTGAATTCACTCACTCGTTTTCATTCACTCCTTTAAGTGGACGATATTAGTGGACTAATGAAGGGAATAATGATTGAGGGTATAGGGAGCAACTTTGGAGTCTCTTTACAGCCTCATTCTAAAGAGGATAGGTCTGAAGACCTTGATTAGCTGAGAAGGGTGTAAAGCGGTGGTCTCAAACTCAATTCCTGGTGGGCCGCAGCTCTGCACAGTTTTGCTCCAACCCTAATCAAACACAGCTGATGCAACTAATCAATTTTTAGGGCTCTTTTGAACATTTGATTATTTGGATCAGCTATGTTTGATTAGGGTTGGAGCAAAACTGTGCAGAGCTGTGGCCCTCCAGGAATCAAGTTTTAGACCTATGGTATAAACAGAGCACAGAGCCAGGTCTTATCATTTAATTTAATGTCTTGTATATGATAGAGTCTTAATTTTTTGTGTTTTATTAACATCTACACCCCAAGCGGCAACATCCCACTCTCCTTTAAGACGCTAATACGGAAGTAACTGGAACTGCAATTCTTCGAAATTCTGCTAGTCCTGGCTCCATAATAGAGCACATTTCTATTGGCCCCAATGTTAAAATAGCCAACTTTACAGCAGAAAAAAAGTGTTTACAGCTTGGTACAAAGAACGATTTTGGTGTATATAGCTAATATTACCTTTCATGACTACTGTGAGGGGTGAATTTTTGGTTTATATTAAGTCTGCATAATTAAGAGCGTGGCCACTTGAGTGATAGCTAGGTTTTGCTGGTTACCGTCATGATTCTGGCTGATTAGCTGCTGAACTCGGCACATACATCCAATTTTTGTTTTATTTTATGTAGCTTTACACAGTCAATTGCCTTTTGGAATTATTTATTACAATTATCAGATGATATGGTATGCTGTGTGCACTAAATTGTGTTCAAACCATTAAATTGGCCATCATTTGACAGGTGAATGAAATTATATACATAATATACCATATCTATAAATGCATTTGTTTTATTTGAAATAATTTATCATTTATAATTTTCTTTAGACCATTAAAGCACTCCAGAATCTGACAGATTGATTAGCTGTAGGCCAGAGAACAGTCATCTGAAACGTTGTCATACAGTGTTAAGCCTGGATTTCATCAATAGCCTTGCATTTACTAACACAGACTATGTTTGAAGTGTTTGGAAGTAATTTGCTTTTTCCTCCTGTAGAAAAACGGCATGAGAACAATGCTTAGTGGCTCAAAGTATTACAACACAGTTTTTAAAAGTCTAAACACTTTATTGATATAGTGTACAACCAAGCACATGTGGTCAGAACACAAACGAGTCAAGGGTAATAAAGTATTAAGCGTTTCTGCCAAAGAAAAGCCTGTCTAGGCAAAATGCTAGCAGGCATCTGTAGCTCCGCTCAAGCTCTGCCTCTTTGCTCTTTTTTTAGTAACCCCCGGTCGGCACGACAATGCGCGAAAAATGACGATGGTTGGCCATCATTTGCGCTTTTCAGAAACCTATGGGTGACGTCACGGTTACTACGTCCATATCTTTTACAGTCCATGGTCTACACCTACCCAAACCCTAAACCCAACCTCACAGTAACCTGTTGTATTTTATTAAGGTCTACTACACCTACACCCAGCCTACTTATGGCGTAAGTCCCTCCCACTTGGTTGTTGCTAGATCAGATACGGTTGTGTCCAAATGTTAATGAGAATTTTTAATATTTTTTTATCAAATTTTCCATTCATTGTATTTTATTACCATCTACCCCAACCCTAAACCCAACCGTTACAGTAACTTAAAAACAGTCGTTTTAAAGTATTATTTGTTATTTATTAAATTACCAATAAATTGTATTTCATTAAGGTCCCCCACCCCAACCCTAAACCCAACCGCCCCAGTACTGCAAAATATGAATTATTGTTACAAAACGATGTTACATTGATGTGCATATCCGCAGCTGTATCCTACTGTCTCTAGACTTTATCCTCCCACTTGGAGGTCACCTAACCCACTTGTGGTGTAATCCCTCCCACTTGGAGGTCTCTTTAACTGTGTTTTTAGGCTTGAAGCTATACTCTCCTAGAACTGGCGTGGACACCCCTGATCTACACTATGCTTTCATCAATCACACACTTGCAAATGCAGTGGCATTTTTCATAGATGAATCCGAGCAAATGATGTGAGGACTAGGTTCTTTTTGCACAAACAGCACAACTTTTATTCTGTAGGGGTGCATAAGCCTCTGTTGACTTTTATGAGTGTTGAATTTACTAAGAATGAGCATTCAGTTATATTTTATATCTTTGAAGCGCAAAAAGAATATAATAGAGCAATACTATAGACTGCATAGAATTGACCATGCTGTGTGAGTAAGTGTTAATTTCACTTTTTTTTTAAATTGGTAAGGGTAGGGTGTCATTACCATATTGCATAGGTTTGCCAATGTCCATCATGATTGTTGTTGTAAAGTTATCGGTAAAGAGTTCATGACCACTTATCTGAAACACACGTCTCCTTTGTTATTACTATTTCTATTAGTTCATTTCTTCGAATGTCTCAGACACTATCTTGGCGGTATGTCCTTTTAATGTCCAGTCACGAAATGAAACGGAGGCGAAAGAGCTGTGTGAAATGAATCTCACGGCTGTGAGTGCACTCCAGAGAAAAGCAATGATCTGCACTCTGACTTCTGTCAAATGCTGCGGGTTGATTTCTTGTACGTGAGAAGAGGCCGAGAGAAAGGGCTTGTTTTGTGTGTGTTTGGGGAGAGAATATTTGCATTTGTTGCTGATTCTCTGATGTCAAGCTCCATTGCAATGCCTATAGGCAGTGCAGGGCTGGGCTGAGATGATCTGAGGGTGAGCTCAGCTGCCCTCTGCGACACACACACTCATCTTCGTGATGAACTGAGAAATTCTTGTCAATACACTGCAAATAAACTTTAGTTATTCTTACATATTTTGCCTTAGGCGAAGTAAAATGATGTCATTGTAAATATATTTATAACTGCAGAAAGAAACCTTCAGATTATTTTCTCTTCAGATTATTGCATCTCTGTCACACAAACGAACTATGTATAAGGACATTTTACATAAGGACATTGGTGAAAAAGTACTGAAAAATCATACCAAAGTAATGTACTCTTACTTGCTGGAGTAAAAGTATCTTTTCTAAATATTACACAAAGTATGAGTAAAAAGTAGCCCTTTAAAATGTACCAAAGAGTTGTGAGTAGTGAGTATTATGGTGTAAAAAGCTGATGCATCTACATGTAATTTCTGTAGTGCATTTAGTTATTGGCCAGCAGGCACACAATGTCATAAGACATTAATATTAGGTTAGATTTAGATTGTGATGTCAGGTGACCAAAATTCAATGTCTAGCCAGCGTCTAAGGACAACGTTATTTTGATGTCCAATAACGAAGTGAAATGATGTTGATATTTGGTTGATTTTAGATTGTATTAGAAAGTGACCAAATTCCAACGTCGAGCCAACATTGAAAACCAGCGTCATATTGACGTCAAATATTTACATCTATTCCTCAGGTATGGAGACCAAAATCCAACATCTGATAGATGTCATAACGGTAATGTCCACACAACATCAAGCTGTAACATCAGACGTTGATATTTGGTTGATTTTAGGCTTGACATTAATGTCGACCTGAGGTTGGGTTCTGATGTCAACCTGATTTTCATTTCACAATGTTTCCACAACGTTTGGGTTTAACGTTAATCTGATGTCATGTTGACTCTTGCGCCTGCTAGGTGTTTAAGGCCATTTCAGTCATCATGCAGTAAACATCTATCATTTTCTCTTCAGTGACATGCATCTAAACAGTCTCTGGGTCATTGCGTGTAAAGATTTTGAAACTTGAGACTTGGAAACTTTTAATGCTTGC
Organism: Danio aesculapii; assembly: GCF_903798145.1. NCBI lineage: Eukaryota > Metazoa > Chordata > Actinopteri > Cypriniformes > Danionidae > Danio > Danio aesculapii. The sequence goes on from NC_079439.1 coordinate 32,433,239, forward strand.
AAACAGTTTGCTGCAATTGTAAATCACCCATTATTTGCACAATACTGGAATTCGGTACCAGTCAATGCTGAAATTTTTAAAATGTCAATTTCCCGCTAACATTTTAGCACTGTTAAGCACATTCTTAAACATCGTTGATTTGCCATTGGGTTCACATGCTCAACAGAAATGTTTGTGATTGGCTGTGAAGGTCATCAGTTCACCGAACTTACCACCGCTTACTGAGTGTAACCACAGATACAGGAGTGTATCTGTGTTTCTGTACTGCAGTGTCCCTGTACCTGTGGTTACACTCAGTAAACAGCAGTGAATTCAGTGAACTGATGACCTTTACGGCCAATCACAGTCATTTCTGTTGAGCATGTGAACCCAATCGCAAATCAACAGTGTTTAAGAATGTGCTCAAATGTTAGCGGGAAATTGTCATTTTAAAAATTTCAGTATCGATTAGTACCGAATTCCAGTATCGTGACAACCCTAGTTCATTATGATGAGATTTATCTTCTATGTGTGATTTGATTGGACAGGAATCACAGGACTGATTTTTCTAATCCCCATAGACAAGAAAAAAAATCAAGTAGTGACTGCAGATAGAAGTAAAGGAGTAAAAGTACCAATACTACACTAAAAATGTACTCAGGGGAAAGTAAGTACACAAAGTACACATTTTTAAAACTACTCCGTAAATTACAATTTCTGAGAAAAAACTACTTGATTACAGAAGTTTGAGTATTAATTTGTTACTTTACACCACTGGGCATTTTTGTTCATGTTGCTTGTTTGTTTGTTTAAACACGACTCAAACCGAGCATAACGCACTATGAATCCAGTATTCCTCACAGTGTTTTAATAGTGTATGTACTGCATATTTGCATGCAGTATGTAATCCAGGAATTCTGTGCATCCAGAGACTTTGCATAACCTGCACAACTGGAAAATTATGAGCAGTATGACTGACTGTATGCCATACGCTTTTAGTAGAGAATCTCTGATGAGTACGACAAAGAATGTATAACTATTCTGCACCCTTCTTCCATCCTTGTAGCTCTGAAACAGCGTTTGTCCTTCAACTGAGCTATAAAAAGAGGTTACTAGAATTTCTATATTCAGAAGCTTTTGTCGTGAGGCAAGTTATTTTTATAACGTTTTATATAAGTTTTTTATTTCGCTTATTTCATGTAAAACTGGAACAGCAACACTGCAGAACTCAGAACAAGCTCTAAACAGGTCTCAAAACTAACCCTAATTTTGCATGTGGCATCCCAAATCCTCAAATTGAATCAAACATAGCATTCCACCGCACCACAAATGACATCACATCAGATGTCACAGTCGTCCAAGAGCTTCATTAAAGGAAAGCCCCATCGCAATACTAATGAGACCTATTTCCTGTATCCCAAGTGTCCCTTCTTCAGAGACCTGCTTGCTAATTGGGTTGTTTAAATAACCCAGGAGAGCGAGACCCCACTCAGCCTTTTAACCCAGATTAAATGACATCACAGAGGGACATGTCTGATTGCTCTGAGAGACGCAGGAGACTATTTTAGATGTGGTTTCTCCTTTAGCATATGTTTGATTCCTAATAAGATGTTTTAAAATGGAGGCCCTGTTGTCATAATTTGGCCCGTTCCTCTGCTTTATTGTCAAGGAAACAAGCCCTCACAGGCCCTGGTTAATAGCAGACTGTATTATGTCCATTATGGTCTCCAGTTAGTCTGTCCAGGGTCTGTGCAGTTAATGAAGACATTAGTAATAGCCTCAAACCAATTACTAACACTCGGATACCTGCTGTACAAATATTTGGGGCTGTTCAACCCTATTAAAAGCTAATGCAGAGAAAATTGGAGCTGTTTGCAATACATTCTCCTGACAACTCTATTTGCTAATATTTAAAACAAATAGCTTACAGAAGGTGGTGAAAGAATGTTTTATCTTACGTTTTTCAGATTTACAACCTGACTTAAATGATGGTTTTGCCATCTTGAATACTTGATTAGCACTTCCTGTAAGACTAGAAGAGTTGTTTGTCAAAATGTCAAGTAATAAAACTGCAAAATACTAGCCCATAAATGTTATTATGTCCAAGGTTAGGATGTTTCTGGCTTGTTTTAGTCTAGCTGCTACATTTTGTTAGTAATAACTAGAAAGCTTAAAGAAGGTCTGATGGTTGTGAACTGGATGGATGTAGACGATGGAATGTAAATCTGGAGGTACATAGCTGAATAAGTTGAATTAGGTCAGTACCTGGAAATGACTGTGATCCTCAAACACCATTATTTCCTCATTCTCATGTAAATCCAGTGAGTGTAAAATTTTGGCCAATTGGAACAAAACAGACTGTGACAATCCACATGGAATGATTAATATGCATACCCTAGGCAAAAAACAAACAAAAAAAAAAACAGTCAGTATCTGGTGTGAACACCATTTGCCTCAACAAGGCAAGACAAGTTTATTTATACAGCACATTTCATACACAGTGGCAATTCAAAGTGCTTTACATAAACAGGAATAAAAGAGAAGCATAAAAAAAAAAATAATAAAAAAACAGATAAAATGTGTTAACATGTTATAAAAGAAAAGAAAAACCTAATTGTGCGATCTGTCAGATGTAGCACAGTGCTCATTTAGTAAAGGCACAGCTAAACAGATGTGTTTTCAGTCTTGATTTGAATGTGCCTAATGTTGGAGCACATCTGATCATTCTGGAAGCTGATTCCAGCGGCAAGGGGCGTAGTAGCTGAATGCTGATTCACCCTGCTTTGACTGAACCCTTGGAATTTCTAGTTTATATGATCCTAAAGATCTGAGTGATCTATTAGGTTTGTATTCAGTGAGCAAATCTGTAATGTATTGAGGTCCTAGGCCATTTAGTGATTTATAGACCAGGAATAATACTTTAAAATCTATTCTGAATGCAACTGGGAGCCAGTGTAAAGACCTGAGGACAGGTGTGATGTGCTCTGATTTTCTGGTTCTGTCCAGAATCCTGGCAGCAGCATTCTGGATGAGCTGTCTTTTTAAGAAGGCCAGTGAGGAGGCCGTTACAGTAATCCACCCTGCTGCTGATAAAAGCATGAACAAGTTTCTCTAAGTCCTCACTGGAAACAAAGCATCTAATTCTACCAATGTTTTTAAGATGATAGTATGCAGATTTAGTTATTGCTTTGACGTGACTATTGAAACTCTGATCTTACACTAGAATCACACCAAGATTCTTGACCTTATTTTTTGTTGTTTTACCCTTAGAGCCAAGGTATACATTCACCTTGAGAACCTCATCTCGGTTCCCAAATGCAATGACTTCAGTTTTCTCTATGTTTAACTGAAGAAAGTTCTGCCACATCCAACTGTTAATTTCATCAGTGCATTGGCAGAGGGTGTCAATGGGGCTGTAGTCATTAGGCAGTAAGGCTAAGTATATCTGAGTGTCATCAGCATAGCTGTGGTAGGAGATTTGGTTCTTTCCTATTATTTAGCTCAGTGGGAGTGTCCACCTCGACCTATGGTCACCTATACTGACATAGTAACCTCTCCCTTCAAGGTAAGATCTGTACCATTTGAGGACTGTCCCAGATAGCCCAACGCAGTTTTCCAGCCTAGTATGCTGTGATCAACAGTGTCAAATGCAGCACTGAGATCAAGCAATACCAGCAATGTTAGTTTGCCTGAATGTGTATTTAGGCAGATATCATGTCTCCTTCACATCGAATTGATCAGGTTGTTGATTGTGGCCAATGTTTCTGGCCAGACTTGTGAAGTTGTCTGAAGTTGCTGGATATTGGCAGGAACTGGAGCACACAGCTGTAAATGCTGTTCCAGAGCATCCTAAACATGCTCTGTGTGTGACATGTCGGGTGAATATGCTAGCCATGCAAGAATTGGATTGCTTTCAGCCTCCAGGAATTGTGTACAGATCCTTACAACATGGGGCCATGCATTATCATGCTGAAACATGAGTTGATCGTAGTGAATGAATGGCATAACAATGGGCCTCACGATCTCATCGCAGTATCTCTGTGCACTCAAAATGCCGTCAATAACATGCAGCTGTGTTCGTTGTCTGTAACATACGCCCTTCCATACCCAACAAAGGCTCATTGTGAAAACAAAGCCCTATGTACGTTTCTGGAGATCGCGAATTGAGTAGCCAGAGCTACATATGGTTGCATTTTATCTTTAAAACGAATGCTCTGGGGCAGTATGATGTCATTCCTTTTCTTGCTAACCAGCTGACCACTTACCTGCATGTGGACGGCTTTTCTGCTTTTACCAGTTTGTCTGGTAGCTTGCCATGTACGTCAGTGGACTTGAAATGCAGAGCAGAGTTGACTGTGATGACCGGGTTTAAGTCTGGTGAAAAACGGTTCCAGAAACAGAAGCCAAAAAATAAAATAAACAAGTAAATAACAGGGTGAGAATGTGGTAAAATCTGAAAACATGGTAAAAATCTAATTTCTAGATTGCTTTTCAAAACACTGCGGTTGGGTTTAGGGAAGGGGTGGGCGGGTCAATCAATGCTTTTCAAAATACTATTAGTTGGGTTTAGGGAAGGGGGATAGGGAGAGTGGGCCTCTGATCAGGCTTGGAAGGCAAAAAAATGCAATGTGAGTGCAGGAGGAAAAGGGAGGGGGTACAATCGCGCCCGGGCACGGTTCAAGACAACCATGCCTAGTGTGAGTACACCCTTAAATGATTTACTGTTTGAAGCTTTTCACACGTCAGTAAAAGTCTATGGAACATACTGTATATATGGAATATATATAGTGAGGTACATGTATAATAATCTGTAAATGGGTTCAGAATAAACAGTATTAGCCCTGATTTTGGCACAATCCTTTTGACGCATGATGTTGTAGTGATTTGTCAATGACAATGGAGGCTGGGAAACAAGAAAAGATCATTTGATCTTGTAAAGTGTGTCAAAGTGGACAACAACTGACACCGGCTTTGGGATACAGAAAAACTAGCATGTTCACATTTTTGTCTTCCACAACAAGTTCTGTCACATTTGTGATTGTGAGAAGTAGGGGCTCAGATGCTTTCATACAGCGCTTTGAAACATGGAAAAAACAAAGGAGGGCAGTTGTATTGGTTCTTCTACTATAGGTGTAATTATAGCCAGTACAAAGCACACCACTATCAGTCATTGCTTGAATATCATTCACGTTTCTGCAAGTCACTATGTGAGTGTCGTAATGCACTCAAATGACGTTTGCTGTTTGTTCAACCTAACTATTTAAAATGAGCTGAAACAACAAAAAAGTGAGAACCTAATTGCTTTATGTTCACTTAAATTTAAAAAAACTAATAAGCTAAATTAATTCCTTCATGTTGTCCCAACACAAATTGATTGTGTGGAACCCAGCATTTTTTAAAGCACTGATGGTAAGCGATGATTGGTTGTGAAGCAACTTGTATTTAGCTTTTTTTTTGTCCACACTGAGAATTCAACAGTCAAATTGGCATAATCTAACATAATTAACCATTGTAACAAACAGAACTATTGTTTACTCTGAGTCTGGCATAAGTCAGGTAAGAGTACAAGATCAAAAGTTTGTACTCTCATTGTGTTATTTTAAAATGTAATGTGGAAAGTTGATGATAAGATTATTCTGTAGTTGAACTGACTTTTGCCAGTTTTTTTTCCACATGAGTAAGGTGTTCAGTGATTCGGAGGGGAAGATTCTCTCAGCAGATGGAGAGAATATGTTGATTAGAGGATGAGAGGACTTGAATAGAGGTTAATGAAACAGAAGGACCCACTAAGAAAAGTCCAGAAACATTTCTTGACCTTTTCTTCTCATCTACCCACAAATGTCTATCCACTCAAGCTAAAACTGTGGGTGGAGACCTCTTCTCTGAGAGCTCCAGTTCTTTCAGTAGTACATGTTTCTTCACTTTTCCTCTGATTTGCAGTCTCTCTCTAGCGCCTGTTGCATAACGCCACCTACTTCCCTGAACATAAAACACTTTAGGGCTGTACTGCGTGAACTTAATTCATAGCTGCTTTCAAATTCCTATAAAACCTACGGAAAAGACATTGCTTTTTAACATTATGCTTACATCTGTATTTAAGCCTTAAATGACCCACAAATAATGGTGCGACCCTTTAATTCCTCCAGTTACTGGGGACTCCTTTTGCGATGGAAAGTTGTTCATATGTGACTGTAGATGACTACATTAGGCTGCATTGAGTTCCTTACTTTTCTTTTATCCTGCTGCATACGCATCACTTTGATTTCTTTTGTCAGAGAGAGAGAGACCTCACATTAACTCTTTAAGTCTCATTTCAGTTTACTTTCAAGCTAAAAATATTATTAATATTAATAATATATTATTAAATGACTCACTCTGTCAAATCTTCAAGAAGAGCCCACAGTTAGCTCTTCCGTCATGTTCTGTGGCTGACTTGACTGTCTCCCGCTATCCTGATCCAGGGACACAGTTCCATCTTCTCGAGATCTCGTTTGATCAGGCTCATTATCAGATTTATTTGTGGTTTAAAAAATTAAAATATGCCTGACTGCCTCTTTGCTATTTTGAAAATACAGATATTAATTAGGTAGGCCACTATGCCATTGTTTATTTTCACTGCTCACTGAGCGCGAAACAATAACCACCAACCAATGAGAATAATTGTAAACGTAGAAAGATGATTGGTTGAAAATATTGTTCAGGGCCAATAAACATTTAAAGACTTTTGCTTTAACTTGCACTCATTCACATTCGCTCTCTCTCTTTCACACACACACATGCGGGTATTCACCGCGCATTAATTCATTTATTAATGCCGAATTAATTCAAATAAATACCGGAAAGCAAAACACAAATATCTGACATTTTCTAAAACTGGATCAAGTTGAAATTAAGCACTGATTATCCAAATTTATCTACATATAATGTCCTGCTGGGCAGCAGCTTAAAAAAAGCTTTTTTTTTTTAAGTGTTGTGAATAAAGCTTGCTGGGACAAATGTTCTAGTGTCCAATAGAAATGAGGCAGCCAGCCAGGCACAGAAGAAAACACTCCATGGCAACACTGCTGTAACTTTATCTCATTGAGAATTGTTTCTCTGCCTTCATCAAGCCCAGCCGATGTCCCACCCCCGAGAGCCATATATGCCACCGTGATTGGCAGGTTCATTCAGCTCCCCATATAACACTGTAAAGTGCCATACATATCAAACTTGCGGGCCGCACTAAAGTTAAACTTTTAAATTAAGGCAGGGGCCACAAACCATCATCCCACGAGTTTGAGACCCCTGATTTAAGCAGAACTGATATACATTGTTGCAATTAAAGGGTTAGATCAGCCAAAAATGAAGATTTCCTCAATATTTACACCCCCTCTTCTTTCTTCTGTTGAACACTACAGAAGTTATTCCATACAAATACTATGCAAGTCATTGGTTACATGTTTTCCAGCATTTTTCAAAATATCTTTTGTAGTGTTTAACAAAGAAATGGGATGTCGCGGTGGCGCAGTGAGTAACCCCATCACCTCACAGCAAGAAGGTCACTGGTTCGAGCCACAGCTGGGACAGTTAGCATTTTTGTGTGGAGTTTCATGTTCTCCCCGTGTTCGCGTGGGTTTCCTGCTGGATAAGGTTTCATATGCTGGATAAGTTGGTGGTTCATTCCGCTCTGGCTACCCCTGATTAATAAAAGGACTGAGCCAAAAAGAAAATAAATGAATGAACATAAAGAAAAGAAGACTCATAATGTTTGAAAATAGTGAGGGGCACATAAACGATGACAGGATTTTCATTTTTGGGTGAACTATCTCTTTAAAGAGGCTGGGAGGAAGTTCTGCTAATCTGCAGTTATCTTTTCAGCGAGCGACAATTTCACTATAGCACTTCCCAATTCTCCTCTTTTTCCGTATAATAAAAGTAGAGATCGGCTTAGACATTCTGCCAAATAAACACCACCTTTTACTGTGTTTCACAAAGGGGTAAATGTCATACAGGTTTAGAATGACAGTAGGGTTAGTAAACGATAGAAATATTTGATCTTCCTCTGCTCCTCTTTCACATTTATGAGATCTTATGCCATTTTTTTTTCTGTAAAGTATCATTGTGAACAAAAGCCATTATGATGCCTGTAGTTGATATCCAATAATAATATGATACTACGCCACACTGACAGTGGTAAAAGGTATCATTTGGAAAGACTGGATGATGGTTCAGTGATACTAAAATTGCACTCATGTTAATGCCTGAAGCAGGAGTAATTGTGATGTGTAATTGTGATGTTCACATGAGAGCTTCAGCGCTGCAGTCTCTGCAGTAGGGCGGTAACCTCAAAACATCAGGACTCTGCATGCTCGAATATAGGGCTACAGGACTGCAGTCATAGCATAAAGTGGGACGCATCCTTTCTTTAGTTTTTCTTTTGTAAGATTGGTCAATTGTGGTTTTAAGGCTATTATTATTGCTTATAGTCAAGCCTTTACTGAACTGCTGAGCCATAATATGATGTCTGTTTTAGTGATAGCTACTAGTCATATTTATTTAGTTGCTAATTACGCATATTGATTCCCTGTAAGTAAGCAAAGTAAAGAAAATGTCACACACCCACTTGACCAACATGAAGGTGTCATTTCATTTGCTTGCTGAATGTGAGTTGCCATTTACAACATGTTACTTAAAGTGACAGTTCACCGCAATTAGTCATCATTGACTAGACTGTTTTAATGGTGGATAATTTTCTTTTTCAGACCACACAAGATGTTGCAAAGTAAGGAGAAAAATGTCGTGCTCATACTCGTAAGAAGGCAATTTTATTCAGAAAATCAGCACTTCAGTAAAAGTTAGATGACATTTAGTTTTAGTTTTTCAACAAAATGCTTAAAGTGAACCATCAATATAAAGTCTTGCTTGAATATGATGATTATTTAAGTATGTTTTACAAGAAAATACTGTTTCAGTCGTTTTGTTTCAGAAATGGTCACGTTGAAGCATTTTCATACTGCATATAACTGTAGGTGGTGGCACGGTGGCTCAGTGGTTAGCACTATCGCTTCACAGCAAGAATGTCGCTTATTCAAGTCCTGACTGGATCAGTTGACATTTCTGTATGTTGTTTGCAAGTTCTCCCCCGTGTTTGCGTAGGTTTGCTCCACTTTCCCCCACAGTCCAAAGACACGTGGTATACAGTAGGTGAATTGGTTTGACTGAATTGGCTGTAGTGTATGTGTGTGAATGTGAGTGTGTATGGGTGTTTCCCAGTACTGCAGTTAGAAGTGTATGCGCTGTGTACAACATATGCTGGATAAGTTGGCGGTTCATTCCAGCAGCTGACTCTCTGCAACTTTCACATAGTCGTCCACTGAAAGTAAGCAGGGCTGCAGCCAGTCAGTACCTGGATGTAAGACCACATGGGAAAGCCAGGCTGCTGCAGAAAGTGGTGTTAGTGAGACCAGCAGGGGGCGCTCACACTGGTTTCTGTGGGTCCTAACGCCCCAGTATAGTGAAGGGGACTCTATACTGCTCAGTGAGCGCCGTCTTTCGAATGAGACTTTAAACCGAGGTCCTGACTCTCTGTGGTCGTTAAAAATCCCAGGGTGTCCTTTGAAAAAGAGTAGGGGTTTAACCCCATAATCGTGACCAAATTTGCCCACTGGCCTCTGTCCGTCATGGCCTCCTAACATTCCTCATATCAAAATTGGCTTCATCACTCTGTCTCCTCTCAGCTGGTGTGTAGTGTGCAGTCTGGCGCAATATGGCTGCTGTCGTGTCATCCAGGTGGATGCTGCACACTGGTGATGTATGAGGAGACCGAGGAGACCCCCCCCCCCCCACACACACACACCCCAAAAAAACGTGTAAAGCACTTTGAGTGTCCAGAAATACGCAATATAAATGTAAGGAATTATTATTATAATTATTATTATTCCTCTCTGGCGACCCATGATGAATAAATGGACTAAGCCAAAGGAAAATAAATGAATGAATGAATAACTGGGTTATTTTCTTTTTTTATTTTAAATAACTTAAAATGTTATGCCTAGATGTTTAACAGCCATTTGCGTACCTCCCATTAAGATGCTTTGGAGAGTCGCGGAAACACTGAAAATTGCAGATAAACAGTAGTTTCAGCATTTGATGGATGGCGGTAGATTGTGACATGAGGATTAACTGTTAACCATGAGATAATTCAACGCAATATCATGGCAATTCGTACTTTTTTATTTAATGACTAATTTGTATTATTATATAAGATCTCATTCATAGATTTTAGTACAATTTGCTCATTCCCCAATGAGGGGTAGGTGTTGGGGTAGGGTTTTGGGGCATATCTCCTATTAAAAATGGCAAGTTTTCATACAAATTAACTGTATGAACTGCCCACTTTTGTGACAACTCATAAAATACTGTAATTACGTTTCCTCCTGAGATTGGGCTGGCTAATTATGAGAGCAGTGAGATGTGAAGCAAGAAAAGCTAGGACTCTTTTGACCTGGAGATAAAATGAATGTGTAAAAAGTATTTGTTTTGTTGGTTTGTTGCAGTATTGTTTGTTTTCTTAGCAGAAAAGATGTGTATAAACAATATTAGTTTTGATTTCTTTTTTTACTCTTGTCTTGTACTCTTTTTCTGATATTATATTTCTATTAATTAGAATGTTTTTCAGTCCTTGTCAGTAAAATCTTTAGCAATGCACGGATGGGTAAAAAAGCAAGGGAGGGGAAAGACAACTGGAGGGGAGCTGCTGGGAGCAACGAGTCCAAACAAATGACAGCAAGACTGTATATCAGGAAGAAAGCAATTGTAGGAGGGAGGAAAGGAGAATGCAAAATGTAAGGGATGGAAGGGAAGGAGGTAATATAGGGAGGCAATGGAAGATTTTCTGGATGAGTGTGGTGCATTTCTATTATGGTAACTGGTTTTACGTGGTGGCCACTGGCCATGACCTTCACTGGCTCACTGTGCGGGTTTTTATCTCACTCAAAGCAGGGAGGATATATTCTCTTCTTGGCTGTGTTGAGAGGTCACCTTCATAAGTGATGAATTCCTTTGGCAGTAGGCCTTATTTTAAGCATAAGGTTCTTCAGCTAAACCTCTCTGAAACAGTAGTAGTGGGTAGTTCATCCACAAATGAAACCACTTTTATTATTTACTTTCACTTTTCCTCAAACAGTTTGGCTGAATCACACTACAGTTTTGATTTTGTTTCAGTTCGTTTGTGCAGATGTGAATGCAGCAATTTCACTCAAACAGTGGACCAAACAAGCGAACACTTTCAAACGAACACTGGAATGGTTCGTTTGAGATGAGAACATGCTCTAAATTGAACAAACTAATAGCAAAAAATACTGTGCATTTGTGGACTAAACCAACTGGCTTTTCATCCTCTCATTGTTTGCTTTCGAAGTTTGTTTGAGATTTCCGAAGGAAGATTCACACAATTCTGACCAATCAAAAAGCAGTTTAGAAAATGCATTCAATGATGTATCTGGCCAACGAGTGGTGTGGATGTTGTCACATGACTGCATTTTGGTTCAATTCAACTGGTTCTGACCAGAGCAATCAGGTTGGTTTGAAAAGAAACCGAAACCACTGAAAAGTGTCTCATTTGTTGCCCTTCATCCAGACAACTGAACAGAACCACAGATGTAAAAGCACCCTTACAGCCAATGAAAGTGAACTGTGATCTCTTTTTCACAGCTAGGACATGTTGTGAAACATCTTTGGGTTTTTATTTTTTTTAATATCTAAAGTATTTCCATGTGTCACTATCACCAGAGATCAAGCCTGTGCAGATCGTTGAAGAACTACAAATCTGCCACTTTAATAAACTACAAATGCCATCATGCACTTCACTCACACACCTGGCCCAGATTCCTCTTGATTGCAAACACACACAGCTAAAGCATTAATCAGATGGACTATAAAAACAGCACACACACACACACACACACACACACACACACACGTCATTGCCGAGTCTTGTTATACTGTTAACCTGTCAACATTACGAAGCATTTACCTTTCTTATTTTTTCCTGTGCCATGTGTCTTGACCCTCCCTTTGTTTATTGTTCATGCTGTTAGCCGCCCTGACCGATCTATTTGTTTGTGACCTGACTAGTCTTTTGGACTTCCCTGTATGATTCTATTTGCTCCTGTATTTAACTGTTGCCTGCCTGACCACTGTTCTTAATAAATACTGCACATCGTTGTCCAGCATCTGCTTAGTGACACCAGGCAAGTCTTGACCGCATCACACATCCATATCACTATATGAAAATATTAGTTTGTTTTTTCAATAATATACATTATTATGTGCAATATAACAGTTACCACATCTATGTACTATAAAATGGATATTCTATGAAATTTTCAAATAAAATATTTCAAGATTTTTTTCCTCAAACCGTCAGTTATTCTTTACTTTGAGGTAAGGGCCACAAACAATAAAATCAATTCAATTCACCTTTATTTGTATAGCACTTTTACAATGTAGATTTTGTCAAAGCAGCTTCACATAGAAGGTCATAGTAAATTGAAACAGTGTAGTTCAGTTTTCAGAGCATAAGTTCAGTTCAGTTTAGCTCAGTTCAGTGTGGTTTAATAATCACTACTGAGAGTCCAAACACTGAAAAGCAATCCATTGATGCGCAGCTCTACAGGTCCCAAACAATGCAAGCCAGTGGCGACAGCGGCGAGGAAAAAAACTTCACCAATTTGCGAAAGTGAAGAATTAAAAAACCTTGAGGGAAACCAGGCTTAGTTGGGCATGACCATTTCTCCTATGGCCAAAACGTCTTGTGCAGAGCTGCAGTCTAGGCGCTGGAGAAGCTGGACGTCAGCGAGACTCGTCTGTCCCTGGAGCGTCACAGAAATCAGTCTCATGCTCTCTACTCCTCCATGACCATCACAGCAGCTGCTCAGAATACGGCCTGGTCCAGTATTATGGAAACCTTGGGATCATCTCATCACTGGTCTTGGATCGAATCAGTGGCGCTGCATAATCTCTGAGGGCCTCTGGATGAGTATCCCCAGGTGGAAATAGAGAATAAAGTGAATAATTAGCACAGCTGATGTTCATAGTGCTTATAAACGAGATGCAAAAACCTGCGTGGGGGCACATTCATGAATCACACTGCTTAGTGATGCACTGAGTGTATGCTTTACTAAAAAGATAGGTCTTTAATCCAGTTTTGAATTGGGAGAGTGTGTCTGAGCCTCGGATATTATCAGGAAGGCTTTTCCAGAGTTTAGGAGCCATAAATGAGAAGACTCGAACCCCTTTACTCGACTTTGCTGTTCAAGGTAGCCCTGAGTTTTGAGATCTTAAAGAGCGAGTTGGATTGTAGCGAGACAGAATTTCAGAATGATTTTCAAAAGTTAAATTGCTGTCTAATATGACACCCAGATCTTGTATAGTAGAGCTAACGCTAACTTTGTATGCCTCTAATTGTAGGTCGAGTTGTGAGATCTGCTGTGTACAGGATTTAGGCCCAATAAGTAATAATTCTGTTTTGTCTGAGTTTAAGAGAAGATAATTGTTGGTCATCCAGTCTTTAATATCTTTAATACACTTAGTTAGCTTTGACTGTTCAGACGTCTCATCAGGTTTAGTTGAAATATATAACTGAGTATCATCTGCATAGCAGTGAAAGCTGATCCCATGTCTTCTAATAATGTCTCCCAGGGGTAGCATGTATATCGTAAAAAGTGAAGGGCCTAAAACTGATCCTTGAGGCACCCCATACTTTACTGACCTGACTTGAGAAGGTTGTCTATTACTATTCACAAACTGGTAACGGTCAGCTAAGTATGACTTAAACCATTATAGGGCCTGTCCCTGGACACCTGTAGAATTTAAGCGATTTATGAGGATATTGTGGTCCATGGTGTCAAATGCGGCACTAAGATAGAGTAAAACTAATAGTGATATGCACCCTTGGTCAGCAGCTAAGAGTATATTGTTGGTTATTTTCACTAATGCAGTTTCTGTACTGTGATGAGCCCTGAAACCTGACTGGAACACTTCAAAAATCAATGACCAATTAGCGGGTGTGGGTCTCCTGTGTGAGAGAAAATAATTCAATGGGTCATGACCGAAAGGACAAGATCTTGGATACAAGCAGCCAAAATTAGTTTTCTTCGCAGGGTGGCAGGGCGCACCTTTATAGACAGGGTGAGGAGCTCAAGAGGAGCTCGGAGTAGAGCCGCTGCTCCTTCACATCGAGAGAAGTCAGCTGTGGTGGCTCAGGCATCTGTTTGGGATGCCTCCTTGACGCCTACTTAGAGTCTGTATTCTTCTTTGTCAGCAACGGGAAAGTGGAAGAAGTTGCTTAGACATTAGTTGCTAACATAACATCTTAAAGGGACGTTCAAAATAGTGTTTCCAAATTCTATTCCAGATAGAAACAGGTTTTATTTCAATAGTGTCCTCTTTGTCTTGCTCTGAAGCGCATTTGACTGCTACTATATTGGTCTTTCTCTCAGAGATGACTTCACCTCACGCTCTGAGGAGAGACACAGACTAATTAGCACATGCTTTGCAGCAGTGTTACGGATGAACAGGGGGTTTGAAGCTCTCACGCTGCGTGACTAGAACCTGACACTGCACACTCCAGAGGAGACGGCTAAAAATGCTGAAACATAACGCTCTGTCGACTTCAGTCTCGCTGTACTATTCCACAGCCTTTGTCTCGCTCATAAATGGTGACCTTAAAAACAATGGACAAAATAGGATGGCGAAAGGGCTTCATGAAAGTTTAACTCCAGCACCCTTGAATGTGCCAAGGAGCCGGTTGTGCTGCTTTTCATGTTTTGAGGGGGAACGTAAGAGCAGGTACTTAGTGAGATTATGTGCATGTGTTTTAAGAGAGAAGCTAAATGAAGAGCGCTTGTATGATCTGTCATGGACAGCTGGCCACCAAGCAGTAAAAGATCTGTCAAGAACACCTGGACACACACAAAGAGAAACATGTTTAGCAAGTTAAATATGCAGCGTCTGTCTCATGAACATGACTGTGACATTGTAGGGGGTACAAATGTGCCACTGACTCCTGCTTTTGTGTGCAAGTCAAAAGAAACGGTTAGCTTTTGATCATCTTCAGAATGCAAACGAAGACATTTGAATAAAAAATTAGACATTTCTGAACCTCTCCTGAAATTCATATGATGCTGCTAAATGAAAAAGAAATCTGCATGAATGAATGAATCTCAAACATGCTGCGTGACGTTCAGAACATGAAGCCATTGGTTCTTGAGCATCAGATGAGCATGACAGAGTGTCCATGACCAAACCTGAATGCTGTAAACCCTGTTCCTCACTGTTTTTAAATGTGAATTAAAGCTTAAATTGAATTGGTCATCATATAAAGGGGATCAGAAGATTCAAGAGGGGTCTGGATGCAGACCTGGTGCCGATTTAAGCTGCATGCAAGGGTTTTAATGCCCACAGTGACATCCCTAACTCCATTGAGTGCATTGTGTCTGACATTGCAACTCTGGAATATGCAGTCTCAGCTTGCAAATCCAAGACTGCATCCAGATACTATTGGAAGATTCAGAGTAACCTGCAGCTTAATTCATGTGTATTTGTTTTTATCTCAGTCAATGAATGGGTGAAGAGACATTCAGTGGATGGAAGGAAATCTCTCAGGTGTTATTTAAAAATATCAGTCACTTTATTTTAAAGGGCACCTATGATCAAAATCATCTTTTGTAAGGACAGAACTTGTGTGTTGGTATACTGTGTCCACTGTCATATTGGAGTGATAGAAAGACAATAAGCCTCTTTTTCCAAATCCCTCCCATTTTGAGGCCCACCGCAACGTGATGTAGGAGTGCGGTTTCCCCACCCACCGATTTGATTGACAGATGCATATTAACATGTTTCCGTAGTAACATGTATAACCATATAAACAAGACAGGAGATGCGCAAAGCAACTGGGATTAAAAGATCTGTTCAGCTCTCTGTGATCATCAATCATCATCAAATGTGATCAAGAATGAGTTTTACAAGTTTAAAATGTTTTTAAAACAGCAAATTACAGCGATTTAACCGTCTTTATCACCACAGACGCATGTCGTTACAATTTAAGAAAAGGTACTTCAATCCTGGTTTGTGGATGTTAAATCAGGTTTATTTTGTACATTAACATAACGGATATCCATACAGCAGTGGATATTAACATGTATCCTGTCACATTCACAGTGCAAAAACAGTGCAAAGTTAAATGCACGTGCTGTGTATGTGAGTGTGTGCATGCGTGAACTTTGTAATGACATTGTGTATGACTCATCATTGCAGAAAGGCTTGAATGAACTCCACAACAAATACATCAACTAATGATTGATTAAGTTCTTACTGTAGTATTTCTCACAAACGTTACGTGAGATCTGCTAACTTCATGTCTGTCACTGTGCTGTTTATCTGACGCAGCCGAGGCAGAGATTGAGGCACACTCTGACAGGCACGTGGGAACGGTGGGCAGGGAAGCATTAAAGGCACAGGTAACAATAACAGCTAGATAGTGTTCAAAACAGAATATTCCACTGTTCTGAAATGTATAATATATAAGCTTATGGGTATTTTGAGCTGAAACTTTACAGACACATTCTGAAGACACAAAAGACTTATCTTAAATCTTGAAAAGGGGTAAAATTGGTGCCCTTTAAGGCACAGTTCTTGCTTGCTATTAACAAACCTTTAACTATGACTTTTAGTCAATAAACTCTTTATTTGCTGCTTAATAATCGTTATTAACCATTTATTGAATGAGGTACATATGGTAACTTAATTTACATTGATATAGATATGTCATAAAAGTCTTGTAATAACTCCCAGAAACATTCCAGAGTTTTACTGATGAGTATTTCATTAAGTGCCCTGTAAAAAGTTAAGGTAGTAGTTGGGGAGTTATTAGGTAGGATTAGGGATTTAGAATAAGATCATGCAAAATGTGTAAAAGTAAAATAAGTAATAAGTAAAATTAACAGCCAATATATTAATAACAGGCAGGTAATAACCCTAACAAAAATAATTTAAATGACAGAATTTTGATGTGAACTAACCTTAAAAGAATAAACTGTAGAACAAGTAAGGATATAGCTAAAGTACATTGCATGAAGCTTAGTTAATTCTCAAGGTGAGTGCTCATGTTATCAGTTGTGAATGATTTAGCCATTAGCTAGGTTTTTCAAGCTTACTACTTTTCCTACATTACAGCATAGGTTATGTACAGTTCCACTAAGTGCTAATTACAAAATTTAAGCAATTATCTGCTTTGTTTGTAACAGCTGACAGTTTGCTAGCACATGTGGGCTGCGGGAGGGCCAAATGGACCTTGCTGAAAAGAGCGTAACTGAATCAGCACAATGAGTCATTTCAAATTTTTGCTGGAAATTTCATGTCATCATTTTAGTAAATAGTTTTTCACTGTTTGTAAACTTACAAGCTACAAGACGAGCAATAGAATCAGATGATTATTTCCGAAACTACATTTCCCAGCATGCTCACTACTGCTTTCAAGCTCATCTTTAACCATTGGTATTGCCCTCTGCTCTCTTTTACTCCCAAGTACGGCTATTTGCATGTCTGAGGTCTTTTGCCTTGCAAATCAGCATTATCTCACTGTCTTTTTCTCATTTCTCTTTGCATCTATCCATCATTTCAAAGGCAGTGTTCTCTTATTTCTTCTTAGGATATCCACAAAGAAACACTATTTCACCTTAGACTTGCAACTCAAAATGAGTAAAATCAATCACCCAAACTCTGCTTTATCTCGGGTCCAGCTGGGCAGTGCCTCATTCTCTCCATCATTCTCTTTCTTATTCTCTCTCCCTCGCTCTCATAATCAGGCCATCGTTTTATTTAAAGCCTCCAACTGCCATTGTGTTCCACTGGGACGTTTCGGCACAGCATATCTGATAAAAAGAGAAAGAACAAATATAGCCAGCACAGCAGTTTTTGTAGTGAAGGAAGGAAAGTTTAAATAAGCATTAGAATGCATTATATTTTGGCAAACAACATGTCATATTTAAAGTAAACTAAACATACGGCTATAGGAAATAAAGAAGCTGCATTCTGCATTCATTGAATGTAAAATTTGATTTGATCTTTGACAAGTTCACAACCAACAAACAAGGTGTGCTTAAAAAAAGCAACACAAAAACAGGGAAACTTTTTCATGTCTTCCTAAACTCACGGTGTGAACAATTCAGAGTAGAAAAGTATGTGAAACGTTGGATTTAATAACTGGCTGACCCTGTTTTGGCAGAAATAACCTCCAGCTAACGCTCCCTGTAATTGCGGATCAGGCCTTCACAAGAGTCACGAGGACTTTTTCACCAGTGCTTTCTTCCAAAACTCTTTCATTTCAGCAGTATTCTTCGGTTGTCTGGTGCGAATCGCTCTTTTGAGGTTATATGCCACATAAGAAGGCGTATTTTCTTCTGCTGATGCCATTCTGTTGTTGATTACTCCTGTGATTTGGGTTGTTGTCCTGTTGCATCACCCAACTTCTGTTGAGCTTCATTTGGTGAACAGATGGTCTCAAATTATCCTGCAAACGTCCTTAAAAAAAGTGGAGAATTGATTTTTTGATGATTGCAGTAAGCTATCCAAGCCCTGAGGCACCAGAGCATTTTGATGTCGTGCTTGCCTCTTTTTCTGCATTTTTCTGTGCTTGCCACCCCCCCACCCTTCCTTTAGTCCATAGAAAATGTTGAATGAAGCTATCACAGGGGTCTGGATGCAGACCTGGTGCAAATGCAATCTGAGCTGCATGCAATGCTTTTTAATAGGCTCACCTAACCCCACCCCTAACCTTACCCCTCACTAGCTCCATTGAGTGCATTGTGTATAACATTGCATCACTGAAATATGCAATCTCAGCTTGCAATTTAAAGGCTGCATCCAGATTCTATTGGAATTTAGTGCTTTGCACACAAGTGGTCTTTTTTGTTCTTAAACAGGAGTGACATCCCCTATTGTGTGCTCTCATTAATGATCTTGTTTAGTATTTATTTATCGTAGGATAGGAATGCCAACAGAGACATTAGCATATTTGAGATTTTTCTGTGCTGTAAGTCTTTAACTGACACCTTCTGATTCTTCTTAATAACACTGAGTATTTTGCGTCTGTGTTCTTGCAGTCATCTTTACAGGACGCCCACTCTTGGGATGAGTAGCAACAGTGCTTAAAATTCTCCATTTGTAGGCAGCAAGCCTTACTGGGAACAAATGGTGATATGTATTTGTACAGTGTTTAAATCTTTCTAGCTTTGTGTTAACAAGTTAACTAATCGTAATTGCTGTTCTTATTCTTAGGATTGTTTTAACTGTAGCTCTGCTAAAACCTCTTTTATAAGCTTTAACCTGGAATTTTATTTAGGCACATGCTTTCATGCACTTTAAGAGCTTCAAGTAAGCATTTAGGCCTGAGAGATGTTATCAGAAAATGTAAATGCAATTATTTTGTGTTACCTCCAACAAAGAGGGCTGATGTGCAACATTTAAAATATCAAATTATGCAATGTACACATGGAAAGACAAATGAAGACTTAATCGCTGTAAAGAGACTAATAAATGCTGTTGTTAAGCTCTGTTCAAATGCAGATGTATATGTACTTACTGATTGGACTCTATTTTTCAGTTTAGGAATTCATATAGCTTTTCTACCTTGCGCTGCAAATATCCACCCTGTGTGTTTAATAGAGACATGAAAATCAATATTAAGCCCAGTTTTGATGGGACTAGATTTCTAAATGGCTTTAGATTTGCAAATCTTTAATGTCTGGGATTTTATCGTCCAATTCAGATGGGACATCTTCATGGTTATTACAGAATGGGTGAATGTGCTATGGTTCATGTGCAAGTGATGTACAAGTATTTTAATATTTCAATGAATAATATTGCATGAAATGTATAAACAATAATTTAAAGGAATTTTAAAAGTGGCTGCTTACATGCTGTAAAAAGTTATTAGTACCTAAACAATTTAAGAGGAACACTTTTGTACTTTTTAGGGACTAATATATACCCTTGAGGTATTAATATCTACCTTTTAGGTACAAATTTGTACGTTTTGAAAAGGTACCACCCCAGTGACAGCTCATGTGCCTTTATTTATAATTATTTTTTCTGGGTTTTTCACCTTAAATTGATAGGACAGTAAAGAGTATTGACAGGAAAGTGTAGGGAGCAGAGAGAAGGGAAGAATCGGCATAGGACCACGAGGTGGGAATCGAACTCGGGTCACCGTGAGCATCACAGTGCATGTGTCGACGCACTAACCACTACCACTGGCGCCGACGTGTACCGTTATTTCTGAGAGTGTACCATGGTGATTAAGAGTTCACATGCTTTTGCCTGAACTGTACTTTTTTAATATACTGTATATTTACATGATTTGTTAGCAATAATCATATAATAAAATGCGAGACACTTTTGGTGTGTATGTTGTGAAGGACGTAGCTCAGTTGAGAGCTGACGTCGTGACTGCTTGTCATCCCATGAGTAGGTTTGACTAAGTGTTGCATTTGCGTGAGCTGAAACATTATCATGACTGTGTGCGTGTAAGCAGTCAACAGCGCTAATTGTTTGGACATATCTGCCGGCCTTATTTACACGTTCGAGGGATCTGAAGGGATTGAGAGGTCAGTGACTGTGTGTGGGTTTTAATTGCGTTTGCATGTATTTGTGTGTGTGGGAGTGCAGGGTGACTGTGGGCATGTGCTTTGCATGTGTTGTTTGTGTATGGGTTGGTTTGTTTGTGTGCTCGTGTGTGTGTGTGTGTGTGTATGAGGTGTGTGTGTGAGGTGTAAGATAGAAGAAGGCAGGCTGAGTCACTGGTGCTGCATTGGTAATGGGTGCTGGATAAAAGAACGAGAGGGAGGGAAGCCCACCCACCCACCACCACAGCATGGCAAACATGAGGAGAAACCAGCTGGATCTGCGAGAGAGCAGAAAGGGTGACGTGAAGCTGTTGGCTGAGGGTGTTTGGATGGAGTGACCAAATGAGGCATGAAGATGACGCACTGTTTGATGGCTATTTCAGTGAACAACTGTGATGATGGAGATTGATCGCCTCTTATCCTTGAGTTGTGTGTGTGTGTGTGTGTGTCTAAACTAATCCGAAGTGTAAAAGAACAAAAAAATGTTGTTTTTCTTTCTCTATTCCCTCTCCTCCCCTTCCTAGGAAATGGAAAACAGTCAGTAGCACAGAGCAGTTTGTGAGAAATGCTTCACTTCCCCCTCAGTGCTGAAGGCCATTCATGAGCTCCGGCTCTGTGTGCACCAGTCATTTACTAATTCTTTTCTGCAAGGAAACTCGATTTGCATTAATGTTTGTGTAACAATGTTGTACACAATCAATAAGATTAGAATAGTTTGCCGTTTAATCTACCATGTAAGTAAGTTTATATGCTTTTAAATATATTTAATACGTAAGAAATAACTGATGGTATGCTGTTGAAGTGAGTGTAATGCAATAATTGCAATAAAAACTGTTTTTTTTAGTTCATTTAACAATTATTATAATCAATTATACTATGGTTGTCTCAAAATCTCAAGTGTTTGACTCTTAACTCTCAACTATCATGTGTTAAGGACTAATTTTTTGAACATCTCATCCTAAGCCTTCATTTCTCATAGAAAAAATATCACTTTAGAACTAAAAAAAGTTTGAGGGGGGTGGCACGGTGGCTCAGTGGTTAGTACTGTCACCTCTCAGCAAGACGGAGAGTCCCGGCTGGGTCAGTTGGCATTTCTGTGTGGAGTTTGCATGCTCTCCCCATGTTGGCATGAGTTGAATTGAACAAACTAAATTGGCTGTAGTGTATGTGTATGAATGTAAGTGTTTATGGGTGTTTCCCAGTACTGCGTTGCAGCTGGATGGGCATGTGCTGCGTAAAACATATGCTGAATAAGTTGGCAGTTCATTCCGCTGTGGTGACCCCTGATGAATAAAGGGACTACGCCGAAGAAAGATGAATGAATGAATGAAGGAATGAATGGAGGCTTGAGCCACTGATATAGGCTGTAATTAGAGAGAAAGAGTCTCTCGATAGTGTTTGGCAACAGAATCTCCATGAATAACAAAGCTGCAAGTTTAACTGCTTCAAGAACATGCTAGCAAACTTGATATTAAAAGCATGCAGTTGTTTAATTGCAAAACAATTTTTTGCAAGTCATAAGGCAGCACTAATATCATGTTTCAGTCTTGAGTTTGTGTGTTTATATCTATTGTAACTGTTTGTGTGTGTATGTTTGTATGGGAGAAGGAGAAAAAAGACTGTCCTTTTATAAAGTATATGTGAATTATGTGTGCTTGTCACCTCACAGCTAGAAGGTTGCTGGTTCAGGCCTCGGCTGGGCCAGATGGTGTTTCTGTGTGGAGCATGTTCTCCAGTGTTGGCGTGGGTTTTCTCCAGGTATTCTGGTTTACCCCACAGTCCAAAGACATGCACTATAGGTTGGCTGTAGTGTATGTGTGTGAATGCAAGAGTGTATGGGTGTTTGCCAGTACTGGGTTGTGCCTGGAAGGGTATCTGCTGTGTAAAACTTATGGTTCATTCCGCTGTGGCAACCCCTATTAAATAAGAGACTAAGCCGAAGAAAAAATTATATATATATACAGTTGAAGTAAGAATTATTAGCCCCCCTTTGAATTTTTCCCAAATGATGTTTAACAGAGCAAGGAAATTTTCACAGTATGTCTGATAATATTTTTTCTTCTTGAGAAAGTCTTATTTGATTTTATTCTAGCCAAAATAAAACAGTTTTTAATTTTTTAGAAATCAAAAAAGGTCAAAATCATTAGCCCCTTTAAGCTATTTATATATATTTTTGACAGTCTACAGAACAAACCATCATTATACAATAACTTGCCAAATTACCCTAACCTAGTTAACTTAATTAACCTAGTTAAGCCTTTAAATGTCACTTTAAGCTGAAGTGTCTTGAAATATGTCTAGTCAAATATTATTTACTGTCATCATGGCAAAGATAAAATAAATCAGTTATAAGAAATTAATTATTAAAACTATTATGTTAAGAAATGTGTTTAAAAAAATCTTCTCTCCCTTAAACAGAAATTGGGCAGAAAAATAAACAGGGAGCTAATAATTCTGACTTCAACTGTATATATTTATATACAAACACACACAGTATTGAACATTTGAAGTGGATCAAATATGTTTTTCAAAACTGTCCTAAGACAAGAATGGGTGTTCTTGAAAAGTTTTAGGATAACTTTGATGAAATGTTTATAGAATATAGAAATACTGTGGTTAAGACTTAACCAGATATAACATCATGTAATAATATATCTGGTTAAAAAATGAGGTAAATCTAAATATTGCAGAAAAAACAATTATGTGCGAGTAAATAATTTTTATCAGCAGCAGCAGCTTTTTAGTCTTTAAATTCACTTTGAGCAAGACTTCATATTTTTATAAAGACTTTTAAAGTTGAACTTTCTTTGAGCTCATCACTTTTTTTTGCAGTGTCCCAAAAATCACGTACAATGTCTGGATGGAAACAGTTATATTGTGTCCTATATCAATTACCTAACAGCTATATCTCTCCAAATATGGCTGAGCCCGCAAACCACATAATTAGGCCTATTTCCCTTGAATACCTCCATGTCACGCCGCACTGAGCGCCTGTCACTGATGCCAAAAGCTGAGAGCAGCACACTGACAGTACACTGTAAAACAGACAGAATAAAGCACAACAATTACATGATTCATAGCACAGAATGAGGGACATACTCAGAGATGGACAATTACCTTTGCTTGGTACTTGGTTAGCTGGTTAGTTTGGCCCTCTAGAAAGTGAATGGATGTGAGGTGTGACAGGCATCTCAGGAGTAACTTTATCTTTTAAACCAGCTTATTGAATTGAAAGCTGAAACAAATTGTGTTAAATGCGTTAGCTTTGGGTTTAGTGGCTTGTACATGCATCTGTTGTCAGTTGATGGCAAAATCCTTTGAGCCCTGATGGATTGTTGTGAATGTTAAAATCATTGAGCTACAGTAAGAGCAATTTATTTAACTTTTTTTTAAATAGAACAAGGCTTTGGGCAGCGCGGTAGAACAGTGGGTAGCGATGTTGCCTCACAGCAAGAAGGTCGTTGGTTCGAGCCTCGGCTGGGTCAGTTGGCGTTTCTGTGTGGAGTTTACATGTTCTCCCCGTGTTCACATGGGTTTCTTCCGTGTCCAAAGACATGCACTCTAGGTGAAGTGCATTAAAAAAAAATGATGTCTGCAAAACTGTTGCAAACTATTTATTTGTGTTGAATTTAAACAAACAAATAAAATTTAAGAAAATGAAACTTAATTTGTTTGTTTAAATTCAACCCAAATAAATTGTTTACAACTACTTAACGTAAAAAAATGTAGTAAATCCAAGGAATTATCTCTGAATAATCTTTTTCATTGTGGGTAAAGTAAATTGTTGTTAGTGTATGAGTGTGAATGAGTGTATGGGTGTTTTCCAGTTATGGGTTGCAGCTGGAAAGGCATCCGCTGCATAAAAACATATGCTGGATAAGTTGGTGGTTCATTCCGCTGTAGCGACCCCTGATTAATTAGAGACTAAGCCGAAAAGAAAATGAATGAATGAATGAATGAACAAGGTTTTCTTATGTATTCTGTTATTGACTGATATGAACATATTCGCTTCTGCAGTAAACAGTACAGCTGTTATCATGACTGCTGCCCAGATTAATTAAATAACAGCATATGATGATGAACTGACTTATATAACAACATTTAAAATATACAGTACACAGATCAGTCTGAATCCAGGCTGTAGTATCTCTCTGAATCCTCATCTTATTTGATTCAATTGGCATCATAAAATTGAATGTTTGTTTAAAGTTTATACTTTAATTTGATGATCCCTATTAGATATTCTGTTGACAACCCAGCTTGTCCTTCAACCCATGATGATTTGCTTGGATTATGGAAGCAAATTTCAAGACTTGACACTAAGCTGATGATCGATAATGAAGCTTGTTTGGCATGCTGTCCCGGGAGAGAGCCTTGAGCTCATAAGATCCTCGAGCCCGGGGCTCCCTCCCGTTTGCAAGGCGAGAGGGGAGTTTGTGCTCAGGTAGATCTCGAGAACTCCCCTGCTGTAGTAGCTAATGAACAGATAGTGATTGATCTTAAGAGATAACTAGGTAACTAGATTTACTAGGAGCATTTACTAAAGTGCCAATTTGGAATAGTCAATTAACTTAAGTTGCATGTTTTTGGACGGTGGGAGGAAAACAGGGATCCCGGGGACAACCCACGTGAGCATGAGGAGAATGTGTAAACTCCGCACAGAAACATCGGCTGGCTTGCTAAGGACTAGAACAGGTGACGTTATTGCTGTGAGGCAACAGTGCTAACCACTGGGCCACCATGCCACCCAACTAGGAAAGGAGGAGGAGTAGGGGTGGAAGAGGGAATTCTTCAAAATGAAGATGGCTGTCATATGGAACTCAGGGTATTTATAGTGGCTTAGGAATCGTCTGATGGGTGAATCATAAATTGAATAATGCAGGGCCGGCTGCAAACAATCATATTGTGATATGTGATCCTCTCGAAATTAGTTTTCTAAAAAAAAAACAAGTGTTTTTAAAAACTGTATGATATGGTTGCATTTTTTTATCCTTACAATTTATCCCTTGATTATTAAAAGGAAACTCATGTTGAGATAATAATAATATTTTTAAGAGTGTTATTTCATAATGAATAAAACGAAAACACGCAGAAAACTGTACAGTACATCTTGTTCTGTTTTCACTATGTATATTTGTAGCACTGTACTGAACTGATTTGATTCAGTTTTTAGGGCAAGTTCCCCACACTGTATTCCAGTGTGGGGAACTTGTCCTAAAAACTGAAGCAAACAAGCCATAATTTAACACTCAGAAAGCACATTTGAAAAATGGTGGCTGGGTAACTTTGCCGCTACATGACAACAAACTGTTAATAGCGTATTATCACATTGTTAGGTTGAGGAAATATCTGATATTGCAGTATTTCGTTTTTCTATGATACTTAATGCGATATGGGGTGTCACGGTGGCGCAGTGGGTAGCACGATCGCCTCACAGCAAGAAGGTTGCTGGCTCAAGCTCCGGCTGGGTCAGCTGGCATTTCTGTGTGGAGTTTGCATGTTCTCCCCGTGTTCGCGTGGATTTCCTCCGGGTGCTCCGGTTTCCCCCACAGTCCAAAGACATGCGCTATAGATGAATTGAATAAACTAAATTGGCTGTAGTGTATGTGTGTGAATGCAAGAGTGTATGGGTGTTTCCCAGTGTTGGGTTGCGGCTAGAAGGGCATCCGCTGCGTAAAACATATGCTGGATAAGTTGGCGGGTCATTCCACTGTGGCGACCCCTGATTAATAAAGGAACTAAGCCGAAAAGAAAATTAATGAAGGAACATATTGAATGATACAGTTTCTCTGGATGGTTTGAATAGCTCTATTTGGAAAGAACTCATTAATTTAGATTAATTAGGATGATTCTGTATGTCAGTGAATCATGCATAAAATATAAACAAATTACAAGCATAAATAAATATAATAGAGCAAAGATGAAGTGAAATAGGTTGTGATTTATAGTTTTCTGGGAAGTCTAACAGTATTCAGATGCAGAAATGTAATAATTAAATGTAAAAAAGACTATATAGTCGCCATCTTATAAATAATCAAATGCAATTAATCATTATTAAACCTCTAAGTGTTATAATTTCTTGTGCTTTAAATTCTCTTGAAATGCTCACAGTCACAGGCCTTAAAACCATTTTCACTCTTTTATGGTTAAACGGTGCAGTGACTCCACAAATCTCAATGGTTCTGAACTGTGGCTCTTGGTCAACTATAATAGTGACTCAACATTGCAGATCCCGTGATATGAGTATTGCAGTTGTGCACATTTCAATGTTGATGCTGAAACTATGCATTCTTCAGCCCTAAGAGAGACCATCAGGGTGCAAATTACAGGGTGGTTTGCGGGGGTTCGACTCCCCTAATTACCACTTGATTCCCCTAAAAGATGTGGTTGTTTTGACATTTTGTTTTATATCAAATTAGGGCATCTTTGAGATCTGCTCAATAGCCAATGAGATATTACTGTAGGTGAGCATGCACAGCAAGTACACTCATTATACCTCAAAACACTGAAAAGGTAAATATGTTTAATTAAGAAATTAAATGTAAGTAAATGAAATATATGAATTTGGTTGACTGAAGCTTGAATATTTATTGCACAAACTCAAGGGTGTAGATTCTCTCTTGACATTGACATACATCCCTATTGACCTTATTTTTCGATGTGGAAGTGCGCTCGTTTTGCATTTGGCTGTCTATGAGAGAAATGACTAGGAATAATAAACGGCAGAAAATGGTCAAACTACTTGCTCTACACGCAAGTGTTTTCATGACTATACAGACAAAGTACAATAATATAATAAGAAAACTTCAGTTTGCAACAAACGAGCTGTTTTTAACGTCTAAAAATGAATGGAAGTGTATGAGACCGGAGGTCTCGAGCCAAAAAGATTCCAATGGCTGCGCCCGCTCGTACGCAGAGAACAAGGTGAATAGCACATGCATAAAACAGCACAAATTCTCTTTCATGCTTTTAAAACTATAAATAAAGGCTTTAAACACTTAATAATACGAATAACAATAAATGAAACACGTCTCATGCTGCAAAAGTCAATTTACATGATTTTACTGCAATCTGGCTTTGAGGAAGTTTGAATGTAGAGAAATTTAGAGGGGCATGTGACGCAATTTAACCATTTTATTCCGATTAATATTTTTCATTATCATGAAAGCCAAAATCGTAACTAAATTTCGATTAATTGCACAGCCTTGGTTAATATTATTAGGGTGGACTCCAAGCGAACTTGACTTTAAAAACTTGACTCTTTGAAAAGTTATGTCCATTTCTTGTACAGTGAAGGAAGACTGGGACAATACCTTGTTTTGGTGCTTCTCCCATCTAAACGTAATTACAGCTGTCATTAACAGCATAAATAGGCCCAGCCAATCACACTCTCTTTATGTGTGTGTGGGAGAGAGGACCCGAGAAGAGAACGTGATTTAACCCTTTCTGCATATCTAGGTTACTAAGGGTTGATGAAGCATTATTTTAATTTGAAGGTGATTAAATTATTAGTGGAGACATTTTGGGAATTGCTGGATATTGGCATGCCTCCGTCCATGCCAAATCTACTCCCTTGCACAAACTAATATCACTAAATAAAATATTTGACCCTCCAATAGTCTGGGGACCATGAAAATAAAGTGATAACATATTAAGAAGACAGTTTACTACTGCTAGTTAATATGTAGTTAAAAAGTTTTAATAAATGATTGACTGTGTTCTTTTTTCCTGCAGTGTTGAAGTAGTGTTAGTAATTAACCCAATCTATTGCTCAAATAGTATGCATGCCACTACTAATGCCAATATTATGAGTTTAATTGCCAAGGAAAGCAAGAAATGATAAAATATGTACCTTCAAAGCAATATATTTGTATAAAGGTGTCTGCCAAATGCAATGTACAATGTAGTAAATATGATGTAAGGTTAGACAAGAACAGATACTGAGGAGAATATATAGTAGCACTTTGTGTAGTGTAATCACAAAAAAATAATAATTCAGACAGCGATAAGGATATTCCCTGCCGTCATCTTTAGCTTGGCATACTTTCACATGTTAAGCTTTGTTTGATTTTCCATCTTGAATCCTGTTTGCAGAGGGTCACATCCTCCCTGGGAGGAGCTCTTTGCATTTTAGTGCAAACTAAAGTCTGCAGACATGAAAAGCAGTGGTCTGGATCATGCATGCTTGATTTATGCACATATAAAATTCATCCTTCCTATACCATCAATTTGAATTCTTCCTCCACTTGTATTTTCAAGAGAGAACTCCAAGATTAAGTATAGCAAAGCATATCTGCCCTATTCCAAAACCCTAGTATGTCTAACGTGAACTCATTCATAATTTTAAAATACAGTTTAATCTTGAGCACTCGTTCACCCAGTGCACAGAGATGGCCCTGGAGGGTGATAACAGGAGAAGCGTGTGACTGCTCCATCAGTCTGGACAGATCACAGCTCATATCAGCAGTGGAAAAGTTATCCATCTTTACCTTCTTCACAGAGAATATGTTTCTGCTGTTCGTGTGTGTGTGAAGGTTTCTGATAGAAGCGATTCAAAGGCATGATGTGTGACAGTGAACCGTTCTCTTGACTTCCTGTTGATAAGGTGTGGAGGGCCTGTTTATTTGACATTTCCTCTCTGCTGCACTTACAACATATGCTGCCAGACCACTGATAAATGAAGAGAGCAGTCTGGCCCTTCTGCCGAAACATTCCTAATTCTGTTTTAATAACATGAATTAGACAAAGTGCAGCTCGCGTTTCTTCCCTTTATGGTGTTTCTTTCCAGTTTGTGAGTTCCATCTTTGGTAAACCACTCATCTCATTTGACGTTTTCTCATGGTTATAATGGAAACAACCAAATTAAGATCAGCTGATAATAATGTAAGGTCAGTTTTGATGTCAATCACATCACATCGCTCTAAGAAAGGCCCGTAGCCAGGGGGTATTCGGGTGGTTCGAAAGACCCATCCCTCAATGACAAAGGTCCAGAATTTGTCCTGTACATGAGCTCATTTATTCTATTTTGACTGCTACACCATCATAAATTGTGACAATAACCCATTGAAAAAGAATCCACAGGAATCCTGTGTTGACCATCACATCGGTGTGACTTCAGCTAATCAGTTTTGGCCAATGCTAACAAATCATGAGTTCAACATCCAGCTGTGCAAGAAAACATACAATCGAATGTAAGTGAAGTCATCTTTCGCTACTGTACTGTTTTTAAATAGAGAAAACATTTTACAAGTAACTTTTATTCTAAACCTTGGACCTTGTTTTTAAAACAAACAATGACGGATAAAATGACTGGTATGAAGCACCAAAATGTTAAAATGAATTTGAATACTAATTTGGCTATTGTTAATATCCATGAATTTTTAAACAAATGTACTTTTTTAGTATTTTTTTTTTTTTACAAGAGAGGCTAGACAAATCATGAAGCTGTTTTAATATTATGTTTTCATTTTTTATTATTCAAATGGCCAAATTCTGACTATGGAAAGTTGAATGTGGCCAGTTTGTTATGTGCCTTATAAATGACAATAGACTACAGTTTTTTAATTTAAAATTTTAACAGATTTTAAAATAATTTTATTGATAAATTATGTAATAAATTAGTATTTTAAACATTAGTATTTATTAATTTCTGTATTCTAAATCTTTAGGAAATATTATGATGATCATCCGACAAGCTAATTCAGCTAAAAATAGTGCTTAAATGGGTGGTTCACTACGATGTCATATTTTAAACTTTAGTTGATGTGTAATGTAGATGTGTGAATATAAAACAACATCTCTGAATGTGAGATGCTCAAAGTTCAATGCAAAGGGAGACATTGGCTTTTACAGCAAGTGAAGTTTGGGGACTACAAAAATAGTGAGATCAGAAGGGCTTCCAGTTACACGAGTTCACCAAGCGCACACACCCTGCGCAGTGAAAGAGTGTGGCCAGAGGTGCTGTAATGTTATAGCAAAGAAAGCTAAAATGCTGTCCAAACGCTGCTATTTCCACAGAGCTTCTTCTGTTTCTGTATTTGGGCTTCCAAAGGACATGGCACAAAGAAAGAAGTGCTTACAGTTTAATTTTAATTATGTTCCAGAGAATTATAAAAAATATATAGCTAACAGTTGACAAAGGAGATCTTCCAGAATCTCTCCAGTTCAGTGCTGGATTCAGCTAAATACTCCTCCAACAGATGAAGCTGTGTATTGAGAGCCACAACCTGTACGTTTTTTTAATTTGTTAATTGATCTATTGCATGCACAGTGTCTAACATTAACAGTATGTTGTAGCAAGGTTGTACACAGCAGGAAATGCTGTTTGGCACCGCTAACAATTTAGCTACAAATTCACATTTATCCGTCAAAATGATGTAAACATCCACAATCTACAGCAGCGCTGCAGTGTCTCTCTATGCAGATGCTTTTTGTGCTTTCATATTACTTACACATGCTTATTACAAATATATCTGAAAGACAATTGTCAGATTTTATTGTCAGAGCAGACATGAGGTTCAGCTGTGTACTCTTCATTTTTCTGTCTGATTTATGCTGCTAACGCTGCTAACAGCTGCTCTGAGTGGACTTTTTATATTGCGCAAAAGCATGTGCTTGTAGGGGTGTGATGTGGTGATGTGGAGCCGATCCGCGAATCACAGAACATTATGTTAGCCGACCAATCAGAGCCCTTTTGAGGGCGGGCCTTTTGGAGGAACTAGGAAATATAACAGTGGTTTTCATGTTAGCCAAGTAGCTGTATATAATCAAAGTATAAGGTATATGGAAAATAACGTGATTTTCTACAAGTGAAGCATGAGCACACATTGCTTTGCATCTTATAAACATAACCAAGCCTTAAAAATACACTCTGGACAACCTCTTTAAATCATCAGTAAAATGCAGTATTGAAATGTCAGAATTTAAAACAGAAAATTAGGTAAATAACTACAAAAATGTTCACTTTTTGAGAAAAAAGAACCACCTTTTTCACCAGGTTAGCTACGGGCCTGTAAGATATGAAATCATGTTTATTAGTGTTATACTAAAGGTAACCCCAATTGCTGTTAGTCACATTTGATTTATACAAATATAATCTGAGACACCAGTGTTACTGCGGGACTATGACATTGTGTCAAAGCTACTCAAGGACATTTCAACTGAAATGTTTAAATTCCCTTCGTGTTTTGTTTGATCAATCTCTTATCCCACTGCAGGCCTCAATCAGATACTGTTTTTTTAAAAGGTCAAAAAATGACACATCCCAGAGGAGCGGATCTACTGCTGGATAAAGCTCACATCCGCCCAAGATGTTTCATATCTAACTCTCAACATCTCCAAAGCCCTTTCTATTCTTAGTTTTCAGGAACTGATGTTACAGTATGTTGTCATTACTCTGAGAACAGGGAAAGTGGATTATAATAGAATCTAGAAAAGTGACAGTGTGTAGAAAGATCGGAAGTTTGCATTACACTGTCAGTAAAGACTTTTTTAACATTATTAGATTTTTCCCACAGTGGCTAGCACTGTCGCCTCACAGCAAGAAGGTTGCTGGATTGAGTCTTGGCTTGGATTTCTGTGTGGAGTTTGTATGTTCCCTCTGTGTTTGTGTGGGTTTCCTCTGGGTGTTCCGGTTTTCCCCACAGTCCAAAGACATATGCTATAGGTGAATTGGATGAACTAAATTGGCCGTAGTGTATGAGTGTGTGTATGAATGCGGGATGTATGGGTGTTTCCTAATACTGGGTTGCATCTGGAAGGACATCCGCTGCGCAAAACATATGCCGCAATAGTTGGTGGTTTATTCTGCTGGGGTGACCCCTGATAAATAAGGGACTAAACCGAAGGAAAATGAATGAACTTACAATTTCCATTAAAATATTATGCAGCAGTATATCTAATATAATTCATTTTTTGAGCTTCAATCCGGCATATTATATTTTTAAAGGATGATGTAAATCTATGTGCTTTGGGAAAATATACTTTTTTAAAACCCATGGATTTTACAATCTGTTTTATTCAGTGGAACAAAAACTCTCTTTTTTTTTTACCCATGACCATGACCCTAAAACTTAATCCTTGTCACCAAGACAGCCACAAGACAGAGTTCATACCTCTTTAGATGTTAGCTGCATGTTTAGTTTGGACTGTGCAGATAATCCAGCTGAACCACGAGAGCAGAGAGAGGCAAAGTTATTTTCCGCATGCTGTACAAGCTAAACATTACCTTAAACGCAAAAGAAGACAAGTTGAAGTTCTGTCAGACTTGAGGAAAGAGAGAAAAATGTCCAATGATCGATGCTAAATTGATGCATCTTATTTGCTCAGGCCTTTAGGGACATGTTGTGTAAATGATTCTGTCCCAGTCAAAGCTGTGCAGCAGACACCGCATTTGTTATACTGTAGCAAAGACTATTTATGAACGACAGTTGTGTTTGTTCTTGTTGTTTGACAGTTCAGTTTTTATAATGAATGTTGAAAAACATTTCCAAAGTACTATATTTTAAAGCAGCCAGAAGGATTTTCCTCACAGAAGGCATCAGAGTTATTGATAGCAATATTACATCTGTATAGATGACTTCAAAAATAATTCTTAATGATTTGTCATTATATATGCAGCAGAACAATTCATAATTATCAATAATGCAGACATTTAAAAAAAATTTTTAGTTCTATAGATGGAAAATTAAAGATTCCAATAGGTTTTTAGAAGCATTTTAGTTCCCCAAAAAACCTTTTACTGAACAATTCTTAAAAGAACCATTTTTTTAATGAGTGTTAATAACATTAACAAGAATAATAGTGTATTTAGTGGTAATTTTTACTTTAAAGAACTAATATTGTAATGAAAAGGTTCCCAGTAACTATCAATCCCAATAAAGAACGTTATTTTGGCTTATACAGTCCTCTGCATAAATAAGTACACCCCTTGTAAATCTATCTTTTAAATTCATATTTTAATAGGAAGCTATACAATATTATATTTGCGCATATACATTAGAGTAGTTACTACTGAAGCCAAATCTGGAACTTCAAACAAAATAACTTACGATAACGGCCCAAAAACTAGTACACCCAAATTTATGTTATAGAAAAACATTAAATGCAAATTTAAAAAAGAGGAAAATCAAGAGAAGCAAAAAATATAAAAAATTCAGTTAAAAGGTTGTCATTTATTTTACATTTTTTTGCAACATTTTGCTTAAATTTAATTGTGTTATCTTTCAATTTCTAAATATGTTCGGTGACTAAAATATTATTTAAATAAAAATATCTGTTTAATAAATCTGTTTTGTTGAAATGCACCAAAATACATTGCCTATATTCACTGAGAAATAGATAAAAATATTTATTAACAAAATGGGGTGAACTCAATTACTAAGCACTGTATTTAATAGCTTAAAGCCTCGTAAAGATGAGAGTAAATGTTAGACCTTCATTTTTGTTTTTTCTTTAAACTGATTCAAAGTGTGATCAATTTCGTCTTTGTTATCACTGTTGTTTTTAACAAGCAATGTCCAACTGCGAAACATACAATGCCTTTAATCTTAAACATACAGCAGCAAAAACTGGACAATTAGAAAATTATTCATAGTGGTCATGAAAATTAAATAACTTCTTTTAACCCAGATTCATTCTTATTACGTACCCCTATATACATTCCTGGAGAGCGCCAAATACGTCCCAGGAGCTAAGGTTTTTTTTTTTGCAGTTTTTGTTTTCACGAATCCACCAGAGGGCGGTGTGTATGCTTTTTGAGATCTCAAATTTCTCTCAGGAGTGCTATTCGTGCCTGTTCATTCTCGAGATGCCACTGTCGACTGACCCAACCGACTGACCGATAATCCCACCCACTCCCTTCCCTAAACCCAACTGATAGTGTTTTAAAAAGCACAGATTGACCAGCGCCCACCCTCTTCCCAAAACCCAACCGACAGTGTTTTCAAAAGCAATCCAGAAAAAGCCCTCGCCTGATTTTTACCACTTTTTCAAATTTTACCACATTCTCACCCTGTTATTTACTTGTTTATTTTATTTTTTAGCTTTTGTTTTTTTCATACTTGCTTTCTGGAACTATTCTTTGCCGGATTCAAACCCATCGCCACAGTCAACTCTGCTCTGCATCTCAAATCCCCTAACATACACGGTGAGCTGCTGGACAGACTGGTAACAACGAGAAAGCTGTCCGTATGGAGGTAAGCGGTCAGTTGCTAGCGCAAAAAGAAACGGCGCCATATCGCACCATAATGTTCGTTTTAACAACGAAATGCAGCCAAGCGTTCCTCTGGCTACATATTTGCCAGAAATTTATACTTTCCAGAAATGTATATAGGGCTACATTTTCAGAATGAGCCTATGTTGGCGTCTTTGGTGAAACAACAACAAAAAAACTTTAATAACATTGTAAGTGGACCTAAGGGAGAAAAGTGAAGGTACAAGGGAACCAGGAAAAGAATAACAAAATGATTGTATTGTGACTTGGATGTCAATAAAACATTGTAATGTAAGCCTTCATAGTGGTTCTATGAAGAAAATACCACTGAAGCAGCCGTTTGTTGGTTATTACAAATGGCATGACTGAAGGAACACTTATAACCTACTGACAGTGATAGTGGAAATGTGAAGAGGATAAAGGAAACGGGTGACAAAAGAGTCCATCAAAAAGATAAGAGGCATTTTAAGAGGAAGCGCAGTGATCCTTGAACCACACAGGCTGGCAACAAGTTGACAGGTGTGTAAACTCTGTTCAGTGATTCACTAATCACTTGGACATGATCCCTCCTTTGGGTACTTCATCAAGGGGAAACTTCAAGATCAGTCGCCCATGTGAGCGTGCTCGGCTCATAGGGCAGGTAATCAAAGAGAGGTGGAGTGCAATTAGGGAGTCAGATCTGTTTCCTATAAGTCTTCGTCTTTGGAGCTTTGACCGAAAAAGCTGATGACTCCTGCACTGGGCTATAAGCCTTGAGGTTTTTGGTGACAAAAGGGAGGTCTAATTAGATACTTTGGGGGCAACTTTATGTAGTGATTTACTTATTATCTTAAGTAATATAATGACAAACCTAGGGCGGAACAGTGGCTCAGTGGTTAGCACAGTCGCCTCACAGCAAGAAGGTCACTGGTTCATGTCCCGGCTGGGCCAGTTGGCATTTCTGTGTGGAGTTTGCATGTTGTCCTCGTGTTGGCATGGGTTTCCTCTGGGTGCTCCGGTGTCACAGTCCAAAGACATGCACTGTAGGTGAATTGGATGAACAAAATTGGCCATAGTGTGTGAATGTAAGAGTTTATGTGTGCTTTCCTGTACTGGGTCGCGGCTGGAAGGGCATCCGCTGCGTATAACATATGCTGGAATAGTTGTGGCGACCCCTGATAAATAAGGGATTAAGCCGAAGGAAAATGAATGGATGAATGAATGCCAGAAACTGTGGAGTTTATCCATTTGGATGACTGATATAAGCTAAATCCAAAAACATAAACATTCATGTGCACACTGACCAATGAAATAAGAGATTACTAGCATTTGACACATGTAGGTATTTTTACCATGTGAAAGTGAATTGAGTTAAGGAACTACTGAAACAGTTTAAAAATGTTAATCCCTGCAAACAATCTGCACGGCCCTTGAACCAGGAAATTATTACAAAAAAAGAAAGATATTTCTGTGTGTGAGTGTGTGTGTAGTCATTTTTAACAAAGGTCTTTCTTTAACCTTTAATATGATTTAAGTTTTTTTTACTAATTTGACAAATCTTTTTTTCTTTTTGGGGTGGGGAAAACATTTATGATTCGTGATAACTTAGCATTTTAAAAAAAATTTAAAACATGTCTAATAGACTTCTAAACATAGTCTAAATAGGCTAAAACAAGGCTAAATTTGGGCTGTCGGTGAAAATCTAATAAATATCTAAGAATAATATCTAAGAAAGGCCAAAACTACTGTACACTAATCATCAAACAAACAGAAATGAATGACTGCACATGTAAAGTCTGTCTAGTTCAGGATTGGTCTATTTTTGGGCTATTCTTAGATGTCTATTAGATTTTCACTGACAGCCCAAGTTTAGCCTTGTTTAAGCTAAGCTGTCTATGTTTAGATGTCTATTAGACGTCTATTAAACACAAAATTGTTTGCTGGGAACCAGCCTCCTTGATTTTTTGCTACATGGCCATACAGTAAATAATTATTAAGTGACCAGGATTCATTGAGCCCAGTGTTTGTTTCTGTTGCATTCATTTTTGGTTGTCCAGCTATTATGCTGTATTTCCATTCTTGCTTTATATCTTTTTCTCTGCCTGTTCCTGACAGGCCTTTCTTTGCCTTTCTTCTTCAGTAATGCAGTGTGCCTTTGTTTACACCAAAAAAAAAAAAAAAAAAACACTGGTCAGCTTAAGCAGCTTTGGCTTTGTAAATCAAGACCAGCCTGCTCTCAAAATCGATATCCACCCAAGCCTTTTCTTTACCGCTGGGCCGCTCTGTCAGTAAGAGCGAGCTATCAATGACACCGGCTTCAATTCAATCTCTCTCTCTGCACTTCTCATTCACACATTCTTTTTGCATCCCTGATTTCGCCTGGCCTAACTCTTTTATTTTCTCTCACCCACCCTTTTCCCACTTCATCTGTGTCTCTTACAATTTGGTTTATTCTCTCTCTCTTTTCCCGTTTCTCTGTTACTGAGTATGACTGTCTATATCTTTTATCCCTCTGTCTATTATTTATTTTCCCAAAGCACAGCAGCTTAGCTGTTTTTGTTTGCGTGTTTACCTTTAGTTATAAAACAGACTCCGTATAAAACAGTACAATTAATGGACAGGTTGAAGTACAGCTGTTTAGCATCACAGCATTGATCCAAATCTTTTTTTGTCACAGTGACAAAAAAACATGTAAATAAGAGCAAGTGCAGGCCTGTGCACACCGGCTAAGTCTTTAAAAGAACAGAAAACAGCTGAATATAAGATATAAATTAATGTTGCTGACTGTCCCAAGGACACGTCTAAGAACTTTTCGATAAACAGGAGAGGAATTGTTTTGGAATAAAAGTGTAAATTAAGATTGTATCTTTTTACTTATAACATTATCCTATATTCAAGTGAAACAGGAAAATGTGTCTGCCAAATCCATTAACGAACTTATACAATGTACAAATACAATGTCTTACTTGATTAATTGCAAAAATTATTGCAATAAGTGTAATAAATTATATTGCAAAAAATAATGAGCGGTTGTCAAATGATTTAAATACAGTTTATTTCAAACATTCATTCATTCATTTTCCTTCGGCTTATTCCCTTATTTATCAGGAATCGCCACAGCGGAATCAACCACCAACTATTCCGGCATATGTTTTACGCAACAGATGCCCTTTTTTAAAGCTTAAAAACTTGCTTAAACAAATCAAATTAAACAGAATTTACAATTACTAAAGAACAGAATATTCTCTTGTTTTTAAATAAAATAAAATAGTGACTCTCAGGGGTCCACATTACGCAGTATTTTTTGTATCTACTATTTTTTTTATCCATTTATTTGTCTTTTTTCTGTCTTTGTTGTTAGTATTAGTTGTATGTTCAGTATCCTCATTCATTCATTTTCCTTCGGCTTGGTCCCTTTTATTCCTCAGGGGTCGCCACAGCGGAATGAACCGCCAACTTATCCAGCATATGTTTTACACAGCTGATGCTCTTCCAGCTGCAACCCAGTACTGGGAAACACTCATACACTTTCACATTCAGACTCATACACTATGGACAATTTAGCTTACCCAATTTACCTCTAGCGCATGTCTTTGAAACCGGAGCACCTGGAGGAAACCCACGCAAACACTAGAACATGCAAACTCTTGCTATGAGGTGACAGTGCTAACCTCTGAGCCACGATGTCTCTTGTTCAGTATCCTCCGTAGTCAAAAAGGGTTTCCGCAAGGTCTTAAAAAGTCTAAAATTAAAAAAATCGAAATTTTAGGCCTTAAAAAGTCTTAAGTTCACTGTACAAGGTCTTAAATATTATTGCACAGGTCTTGTTTTTCCGATGTCCATGTAACGCTACATCTAATGCTCATTCATTTTTTTTTCTTGTTGCTTGGTTTTCGTGGTGTTGTAGTTCTTTATTTCACTAGTCCAATTGTAATTTGCGGAATTACAAATGAGACCAACATGCAATAGCCAATCAGCTTTTTGTTATTAAACTCAGTGCGAGCGGCGAATGTGACATCATCACTGTGTTTGCTGAGGTTCGCTTGGGATGCGCGCAAAAGAAGTACAATTTAAAATATTAAATGATAAATACCCTTCTAATAGGTTTTTACACTAGAAATTTAATTTAGAAAATTCACCATCCCATTTGTGTAAACACTTAATTGAACACATATTTTTTACTTGCAGCTCAGTACAATCATTTTGGAAAAAGGTTTGACTTTCTTATTACAAGGTGTATTACATGAAATTACTAAAGATTGTTCTGTTTTGCATGATTTGATAAATATGATCATTGTATTAGACAAATATTTTATTCATAAATTCAGATATTTTAAAACCCCTCCACTACACAATGTCTTTATAAAAAGAACTTTTCGGATGCCCTGACCAAAATGAAAACAAAAACTGCCTTAAAAATGTTTCATTTATTTGTATCATAGAACTTTCCATAGCCTGTCTTATTGATTACTTTTTTATGTTTTTTTATTTTCACTCTTAATTTACTTTAGTTTGGATGGTTTTTGTCATTTACATTTTTGTATTTTTCTAAATTATTTTGTGTTGAGCCTTCCATGTGTGATACACCATTTGTAAAGCATTTTCTCTTTATGTGTATGCATGTTTTTGATATTGTCATATATGATTTAAATTTAATACCTATGGTCTTAAAAAGGTCTTTAAAAGTCTTAAATTTGACATTATGATATCTGCAGAAACCCTGTTAAAATTATTATTGGAATTATATCAACATCAATAGTGTGATATACAGTTAACAACTGTACATATACATATGTTTTTAAGCAGCTAATTTTTATTGGGCTACTTTATGCTCTTCTACTGATTTTAAGCAATACCAGTGACAATCTGTTTAATTTTTATATATCTTATATATAATCTTACAGACTCAGTTATCTGAAGGTTTTATAGTTACAGTTATAGTTAAAAGATTTAAAAACATAAATAATAAAACTGATAGACTTTTACAATACAGTTTAAAATGTTCTTGACCCTTCTTGAATAGAAATGAGCAGTAGTCACATGTTATAAATCCACAAACATCACATTATTGTATGTAACGAATAGTGCAGATAAGCTCAATTTAGATCATCAAGTTCTGGAGTATACAGTAGTATCAGTCTGTGAAGGTTGCTCATTGTTTGTTCTCTAAAAGGATAATTACTTTGATTTAGAGTAACACTCAAGGTGCTGCTTTCATGCTTCCTCCTGCGCTGTTTTATGTACCTGTTGATGCGAGTAATTAACACTGATTTAATTTAAATCTCTAGCTTTGTTTGGTGCTGAGTTAATCCTAATGTTCTTTTCATGTTTAATGTAGGTGCTTTCTGGTGGGCAATGTTTATCAGCGCATTATGAAATAACATTATATTTCTAGTAATAGTTGCCCACACGATACATCACCCTTACCCTTTGTTCCTGTTGTGTTGCTAATACTTTACATCACTCTGCGGTTTATGTTGGCCATTTTGCATTGAACATTAGTGCATGTGCTGAAGCATTGACAGCCATTATTGTAATGCTTCAGGTCTGACAGACCCTTCACAGAATGAGAAATATTTCTGTAAGGGCTGGGCTGTTGCACTGGGTTCCGGAAATTACTGACTAGAACATTACATTTGAAAGCAACAAATTTTTTAACAATAGAAATTTCAATTTTTCTGTTAGCATTCTCTTTTCCTCTACAGGAAGCAGTATCGGAAGCTTCTGGGAAAGAATGTCACTTGCAAAGCACTGAAAATGAATAAGATCATCATAATGAGATGAGGGCACAAATTATGTTTAGTGGAGTCACTTGGATAGACCACCTGGCTGACTGGCATTTTACCAGTCAACAACTTTCACTGCATAGTAATTGGTTCATTATAGCCTGTTTGATTCCATTAGGCGTCGACTGATAGATGAAGATTGGCAACGCGCTGATATGTGACTCCTCTGTGCAAGTGTAATATGGAGCAAGAAAAGTTGATGGATAGATGACAAAGTGTTTAATGTTAATTTTCATGCCTGCACAGGAGTAACCCCAGCAGACACACAACGTCATAAGACATTAATATTATGTTAGATTTAGGTCACCAGCTTCTATGGACAATGTTATTTTGACTTCCAATAATGATGTGAAATGACGTTGATATTTGGTTGATTTTAGGTTGTGTTGGAAAGTAACAAAATCCAAAAGCCAACATCTTAAACCAACATCATATTGACGCCAAATATTGACATGTATTCGTCAGGTATGGCAACAAAAATCCAATCAAAAATCCATCATAGTGGTAATGTCCACACAAAATCAAGCTTTAACATCATTGCACGTTATAAATTTTGTTGTTATTAGTAACCAATATAAAGTAAACAAAATGCAACGTCTGTTTGGTGTTGGACATTGAAGTCGCCCTGTTTTTTTTTTTTTTCGAAAACCATCGCTAGTCAACTAAGGTCGCAAGTTCCGTCATTACAAACATAGTTTGTTGATTTGGCGTTTCCCAATCCATTGTTCCAACGAACATTTGCAAACTGCGTAGCAAAATTGTAAGCTTGCAACAACACCTCTCGAGCTGTAGTTAGAAGCATTCCTGGTTGTGTTCTATTCCCAGTTATCCCCCTTATGCTCTATTCCTTTTCAATGTTCCAACATTTAAACTTGGAATAATTAAAAAAAAATCAAAGTCATCTCTCTTAGGTGTAATTTGCTTTCCAAGTTTTTTTTACAGTTCAGTTTTAGCGATCATCATATTGTCAGTTGCGTTCCCTTCTCATTGCACTTTGAAAACATTTATGCCATTTTGAATGCAGCCATGACTCATGACGAAAGATATAGGTCACCTAAAGCTATAGTGGTTTGAATGTGTCAAATTGTAAAAGTAGACTTTTCAAAAAAAAATGTAAATAAAAAAATAAATAAACTAGATCCTACTTAATACAAAAAAAGTATTATTATTAAGTAGGATTTTATTTCTTAATGAATAGCCTACTGTAAATTACATTAACGATTTATATATGAGATTAGAATACGTGTTAGTTTAGTGGCTTTATGTTTTAGAATAGAATATGGCATACTCTCAATAATATTTGTAAAAGAAACATAGGCCCTGTATGTGCTATTTCTATATATTTCAATTAATAAACTAATATTGGATTTTTAAAAAAATGATCCAGCACGTTTAGACCATAATTATAGACATTTTATGTTATAACTAACGTGTTTGAAATGATGGCTCTGCGACTAAAAAACTATGGATTTGGGAAACACTGGTCACTACATCGTTCTTTCCCCAAACAATACATTGTACTATAGTTCAGCTGAGAGTTATGTTCCATTGCGCTGGTTCCATTGCGCTCCTATTTATGTAGGAATTGTGTTTAAAACTGTGGAATTGGGGTGGTGGAGGGATGCTGAAAGTTGAGAAAAAATGGAGATAGGACATGATTGATTATTTATAGGGTTTGGTCTTATGATGACTGGATTATAGAATGATTTTCAATAATGAATTAGCCTTGTCAAAACTGTGCATGCTTCTCCTGGTATTTGTTTTGAAACATCGCAAAATTTCCATTCAAAAAGTTTCCTGCACTGTACAATGTTCATTCATGCATTCATTTTGTTTTCGGCTTAGTTCCTTAATTAATCTGGGGTTGGCACAGCAGAATGAACCGCCAGTTGCAACCTGTCACTGGGAAACACCCATACACTGTCAATCACACTACGGCCAATTTAGCTTACCCAATTCACCTACAGCACATGACTTTGAACTTGTGGGGGGAAACCGGAGCACTCGCAGAAAACCCACGTGAACATGGGGAGAACATGCAAACTCCACACAGATATGCCAACTGACCCAGCTGAGGCTTGAACCAGCGACCCTCTTGCTTTGAGGCGATCCTGCTACCCATTGCGCCACCATGTTGCCGCATTACAATGTTATTATCTAAAACATATATTAGCGATTGCGCATAATTGTTTTACCACAATTCAGCCAAACCTCTTTCTATTCCTCCTCCCCTTTTCCCTCGCTCATCTTTTATTCCCGTCAGGCAGACTGGCAGACGGCGCATTGGCATCCCCTGGTACCATCCTGTGAAATGACTGCTGCGTCACAGATGTAATGTGCTTGGAGTCTGTGTGTGTAGAAGGAAGAGAGAAAGGAAGATGAAGTACATTGTGTTTGATTGGGACAGAGTGTAGGGGATGCTAGGATGTGCTCAGTCTCTCTCTTTCTGATCATTTTTTATTCTTTCGTTCGTTCTTTCCCTCTGTCAGGTGCAGCTGCTGCAGTCTGGGGATTAGTCTCACTCCAAATCTCCTTGAGTCAAAGTCAATGAAGGTACCGCAGTAGTGTGCCTGTCGCAGATATCAAAGCGCTGCTTTTCCAGCTATTATTATGGCAGCTATTACAATTTGAATGTCCATATTTTGCTATTATTATGTATCTTGATTAATAATGTAATACTGGCGGATTTCTTTCTATACATAAGAAACTGGAAGCAGAAATGAGAGATAGAGAGAAGAGCATCCCTTCTGAAACATTGTATGTCTAGAATGGAATACAAAAAAGAAAATTAAACCTATTTAGGAACTGATTTCCATAATGCAAAGTGATGGTGAGATCAGCCAGGCTTAAAGGCAAATGCAGCTGGGAGGCTCGCAAAGCCGAGTGGAAAATTTGGTGTCTGAAACTGTAACTTGCACAGAAACTCATTGTATGCCAGTGTGGTAAAAGTGTTGGGGAAAAGGGGGAAGGATTTCCTTTCCGTAAGGACTATGGCATTCAAGGGTTTCCCTTCTCTTTATTTATTTTTTTCTCTTTTAGGGAGAGGGAGACTTCAATTAAGTCACACTGCTTTTATTTGAGAATCCGCGATGACATTGTGTAGTCAAATTATCTGGACACTTTATACCCTGAGTTTTGCTCTCTCCTAGGTCTCTGCAGCCAGGGATTGGCAGTATTTATGATAGTGTATTTCAAATACCCATTTTAATACAAATAGTATTTTGTAATTTGTATTTGGGTTTATAAAAAAGGCTTAATATTTTGTATCAAAAGACTTTAGTGTCTTGTATTTTTGTAGTTTCAAAATACTGTAAAATACTTTAGTTTACATGATGACATCATAAAAATGCGGCCTCTGATTGGAGCTTTCTGAGTTATTTGCCTAGGCTTGAGTTTGATCAGAAAATGTTTTTATATTGAAGATGGTGGTCAATGCTTGGAGTATGAAAGGAAATTATGCATCACATCATGGCGATACCTACAATACTTCACTGGCGGTTTTAAATTTCCAGTAGTATAGTTAATGAAGAGAAAATATGTCTGCCTAAAGATGTCAAAGTGGGCTAATACATAATACATTAATAATAATCCAGCAATTC
Source organism: Danio aesculapii (assembly GCF_903798145.1). NCBI lineage: Eukaryota > Metazoa > Chordata > Actinopteri > Cypriniformes > Danionidae > Danio > Danio aesculapii. The sequence goes on from NC_079439.1 coordinate 32,477,457, forward strand.
AGTCTAAACAGACTAGTCAAAAAGACCTGACTCTGGTTATACAGCATCAGCAGGACATATATGAAAAAGTTTATCGTATAATTGATAAATCATATACATCATTAAATCATGTACATTGAGTAGGCTTATGGAAGAGTTAAATTGCAAAAAGAAATAAGTTTATGAAACATTCTGTGAAAAAAAATGTATTTAAAAATTAAACACTTTATATGTCACCCTTTTAAAATATAAGAATGTTAAGAGGTTGAATAATCATTATACAGAGATTATATCATATATTTTACTGGCCACACAATGGGTGGAAATATAATTAACAGATATAGTACTATATTCTAACTCATTATCTGCAGTGAACAGGGCTTTCTGTATGAAATTTGTACAAAAAATATGCTAAATGAAAAAAAAGAGACAAGTAAAAACTGTATAGATATCTACACATGAACAGTAAGAGTTGAGGTGAACGAGGTGGCAGAGAATCTGCTAAAACTAGCTCAGAGAAAAGCTGTTGCTATCAAATATTGTTTACTTCATGTTTAACAGTGAAGGGGCTATTCATGGAAGGTTTGTAATGAAGGTTCATGCTTACTTGTAAAAGTATTTTGTAGTATTTTTAAAATACAAAAAAACAATATTTTTCTTTGATACATTTGTGGCTGCTGTATTTTGTAGTTTATTTTGATACACCTAAAAAGATGTATTTTTGCCCATCCCTGTCTGCAGCATCATTTGGAAACCTGAAAAAGACACATCACCAATGCTAAAGCTGGATATACTACTAAACATGGGAAGTTGGAACTAATGAGAATGACATCTTATTAACATTCCTTTCGAAGGCAATTGACCCATCAATTTACATCCACATGCTATACCTCAAGCCACTGGCTTAACCCAAGAAGACCTCTGTCTAACTCAATGTGGTGTTAAGAAGGGAGTCAATATCTAAACTAATCGACAGCAGGAAATGGTCTGAATACTAATCACCAGTGCGGTACGATGATGTTGACTAAAGTAGCCTTTTTTCCCAGATCAGTTTATGAAATGTCAGAGTGTAACAACATCATTATTGAGTACATGCCCATCACCCTTTGCTCATGATCTGAACATACCTGTACTGTAGTGATGAAGGTTGTTTTTAGCAGCAAAAGCTGGTCCTAGATCAGCACACTAAAGCTTATTTCTAAACAGAGCTCCTGTACTGATTATGACCTGGATAGGTGGAAAGAGACCTGGGCCATTTTGAGATAAATATAGTCCTCAAAAGCACATTGTGTTCTAGAAGCAATGGGTTTAAAGTAGGGTGGTACAGAATTCTCAAAGAGAGCTTTGTTAAAACAGCTTTACTCTTTGTTCAAGCACAAATACAGATCTATACATTGCGTTTTTTTAAAATTATGCAACATCTAGCATCTAACATCCTGCAAATTTCTTCAGTAATGTTTTTTATCACTTCGAAACAATGAATCTCTTAGAAGTGAAGTTTTACAAATGAATTTTGAGTGGAGCATGTGATATGATTGACCGCAACTGGTCTCTCAACTGCAGTCATTAATAAACCAATCAGATTATTCCAAACTCAATATAAATAGCATGTCTCGCTTTACTCCATTTATCTTCGGTTTTGGAGAATGCCTCCATCCACCCCATTTCCTCCTTTTACTCCATTACCAGGGGGAGATTTTGAAAACTACCTGATCTCGAACCCCCTAGCATGCTCATTGTCCAATCGGGAGACCTAGGCTCAATTTTCTCCGAGATCAGGGTTCTCTCCCAGGACAGCATGCCAAACCTGTTATTAATATCAAGCAATATAAGTGTGAACTCAATTTTTTAAAGCCTTCTTACTTCATCACTGTACCTGACATGGTTTGGTGGAAAATCTAATGCAATAAATTAATAAAGTTGTGAACATGGTTAACTCAAGTCATCCCATCTACTGCAAAAGAGTAAATATGAAAATGTAATGCAATAAAATAATAAAGCTGTGAATATGGTTTACTCATTCCAACCATGTTCTCGTCCTAGTCATCCCAAGTCGTTATTGTTTCAGTAGTAACATATATTAAACATAGAGTAGTAGTTGCTACTATATCAGTATATGCCCCCACCCAAAAAACAATGCAAAACCCACCCTAGAGCAGACATTAAAGATTTCATTGGTCACATATATTTCAAACAACTCACCAACCTTAAACCACTGGTCTTCAATTCAGGGACCATGCAGGGCCCACTAGGGGAGTCCAATGTTACTTCAAATATTTAAAAGAAAGACAATCCTTTTGATTGTCAAAAATGGAACAGTACTCATTACAAATAGCATTAAAGTCCCCAAGAAATCATTATTAACCATATGATTTTATTAGGTCACATTGCTAGTTTTGTTGTGAACAATTTTTCTGTGCATGTCATTAAGGAAAAAACATTGTTTGCCCTTTTAATCTTCAATTGAAATGTGAAAATGCATTTCCTGTTTGTCTTCAGTTAAACTATCACATTACGTGATTTTGAGGTAAAGGGCATTGCTAACATTCTTAACCACGCTGGTTCAAGTGTAAGTTTTGACAACAAACTAAAATGGTGAGCAAGTGGATCTGTGCAATAACTCTTCTAAAACCCATTTCCCAATCTTTCTGAATGAAATGCCTACTTTACTACATCCATTTCAGCTCACGGTAGAAAAAACAAGGCACGCCCACTGTTTGCTCATTTAAAATTCCGTTTCACTAGGAACTGCATCACAATTTGAAAAACAATTATGATCGCAGCTTCCGGTTCATTGGGACTTTAATGTCTGTCACAATCAATGATTACAGAAACTCTGAATTGAAGGTGTGTTCATGTCATGCTTACATTTTTATGAATATTTAAGTGTTTGCATCTTCATAAACTTGTAAACATTTGTAAACCACAATTGTAAACCGCATGACCTAACTGCTGCAGAACCCATGTAATACATGAATCAATATAATCTGAACTTTTCCTGATGTGACTACATCATTTGTTTGACCATTGTAGTTGACTTTGGAGAGAGGTTATTCATGACCCAGAAGTACAATGTGAAAAGGAACCAGCGAGGACTGGGAGAGGTTGGCGGAACTGAACTCGTGTTCAAACCAAGCTATCAAACCAAGTGTGAAAACAGTCTCAGAGGTGAAAAGCCTGACCAGATGGGGCTGCCAGTTTCATTTGTGATGCCAGTTTTGACCTAACCATTACCTCGTTTTCCCAAAGATCTCCTATCACTTCTGCGGGCAAGGATGATGTAGCCTATAAAGTTTCTTGTTTTATCATGAGTTTAGCAGTGTATATTTTCTATATATAGGCGTTGCACAGGGACAGATGAGAAACTATGAGCCAGGAAAGAACTGGAGCACCTTGTTCTAAATCCATCTCCCCCTCTGTGCAGTTCACTGCTGCAACAATAATGTTTTTCTTGTAAGACGGCAGCTCTCAATACCTCACAATTGAATTATTAGATGATAATTTTGCAGTTTGCAATGTTAGTAGATGTTTTGATGGCAGTGAATGCTATATAATACAATGTAAAGATAAACTAAACGTCTAAACTCTCTATGATATACACAATTCTGTATATTCCTAAAGGTGTAGGTACATTAAACACTAAAACTTTTTGTTTATGCCAAAGTATCCACTGTAGGTACTTATATTTCATACATGACGGCCAGTTAATGGTTAATATTTTCTAGAGAGATATCAGAAGTGACAAGTTTGAGCTGTGACGGTTTCTCAAGCTCACAGATGACGCGTTTGGAGGAACTCACAGTCACCCCGCGAGCTTCCTTCATCCACGAAACTGCTCATCGTTTCATTCTCCTCCTGACACACGGAGTATTATCAGGCTGGCGCAGTTCTCGGTTACGGCGGGTTGTCTTTTTCATACGCACACCAAGTCGCCTTTCTCTTCTCTCAGGTAAGGCGAGCCAATAAGCGCTCGCGGACGGCGCTCAAACACGCGAGCTCACGGAAAAAGAGGCGGGAACCTCGCGCACCTTCAGAGGAGCGTGCACGCGCATTCACATCGCTCGAGCTCCGCCAGTCAGTCACAGAGCAGCAGCTTCTCACGGGCTAAAACCGGCGGCTTGCAGAAGGGGCAGGTGGACGTCCGCGTAGACTACCACCTCCGCTTGGCGGTCTGAAAGCACCTCGGTGGACATTCAGCCACTTCTCACAGCCCGTCCTCGATCTCGCAGTCATTTGTCACTAATACATGCCGTTCAAGTGCTCGTAGTAAACAGTTCCTCGAGATGGAAAACGCCCACACTAAATCTGCATCAGAAGTTTTAGCAAACTTCGGTGTGAACGAAAACACTGGACTCACGCTGGAACAAGTGAAAAATAATTTTGAAAAGTATGGACCGAACGGTGAGTAAACTGTCGTGTATGTTTTACCTGGCTGTGTGTATTTAGTTACCCGTGCCGGTGGAGTTGCTTTTACGCAGAGCACGCGTTTCCTATAGCGGAAGAAAGTTATTCTTTATAACCGTGCCTCCCTCGTAGGTTTTTTTTTAAACTCATGTAGAATCCAGTTAGCACATTGCTGATGAGATCTCAGGAATGATGGATTACTACACAGTCTCTAAGTTTTCACTTTTACTGACAGTAACCTTGACATCATTAGCACATATGCTTTGTTTTGAAGCGTGTGCTATAATAATTCTGAGTCTATGATAAATGTGTTTACATTATTTCCTGCATAGTTTGCTAATGTAGCATAAGAATGAAGTTATGTCTAGCTTGCTCTCATTTATGACAGGGCATTTTCCATTCACCTTTTTTATTACCTGTAGTTTGAATTCAGGCAAATACAAAGTGATTTGGACTCTGTGATGTACCTGGCTGTGAGCCTCAGAGTGGAAAACCTTCTGTTGAGGTTACTTACTGCACCGGCATTATGCTGGACAGAGATGCAGGAGTCTTTCAGGATTTCAGACAGCTCTTATTAACAGAGCCACCAGCTTTCACCCTCAGAGGTTTTTGGCTCAAAGGCACATGTGGGGAATAGCCTTTCAAAATGAAATGTTGTTACAATAGATAATGAACTAGATATTGTACCAGTAACTAGTATTATAGAACTTGAGAAACCTGTTTTTTACTTCCTCTAAAAATCTTCAGGTAGAAACAGTGCGCGTCAGGTTACGTTGCCCTACTACTGTTGGTTTCAGAAAAGCTGTTTTTCATGATGCAAGACTGTACTAAATGTATCTGGTTTTGCTTTCTATTTCATTACAGATTTGGCTTGTATTAGTGGCATAGTTTGTGTATTTACTAAATTAAAAAGTAATCTTTATATATACATTTTGTTTTCTCTTATTTTTTTTATGTCTTCTGAAATGATGACACTGAAAGCTTTATTCTTTTAGCTCATAGCTGTGCCTCACATGGAGGGTTGAGTATTTAACTGTAGTATATGACACAGCAAGCGTGAAACTCTCGAACACTTGTCCTATATGTCATGGTTTTGATAAGGTGTCCTCGCTTTCTACTGCCAGTTTTCCTTATCTCCCATATCTATAATATATTTGACAGCAGCGTCTCTGAACACTTTTCCGTGCAGAAGGATTTTGTTTTGTGCATTTTTAAAAATCATTTTAGCTGGCTGCTGTGTTAAGTCATTCCACACCCCCAGTCATGTTGAACTTACAAAATTTGCACGGCATCAATTTTGCTCAAACAACAATCAAATGCATGCTATTCAAATTGAAACATGACATTTCCAAATGAATATATCAAGATATCATAGCAACTGTAATTCATTACACTAGTGTCAGCGTTTGACAAGACATCAGCGATTAATAGAGAATTCCCATTGCATTTGATCTCCCTGCAGACTCTCCTGCTGCATAAGCACAATGTCCCATGACTTTCCACTTGGGTCAGTTAATGCGACAAACTCATTAACTCATTACTTACACACTCAGCAACACTCAGCTTCTTTGTCTTTTAGGACTGCTCTCAATAACCCCACACTAGAGGTATGAAGGAGGTCATATAATGACCGATATAATGGTATTTATCCCCACACAGTTTAAAATAAACATCCCACATAATTTTTTTCACAGCAGTGTCGCAGAAGAACCATTTTGGCATCACTAAAGAACATTTCAGTTAACTGTTCTTAAATAATTGTTTTCAAAATTGTTTAAAGGTATAGTTCACCCAAAACAGAAATTCTGTCATCAATTACTCACCATTTACTTGTTCCAGATTGAGTTGTCACAATACCATAAATTCAGACCACAATACTATACCAGCTCAAGTATCATGATACCAAGCCGTATCGTGATACTGTGTTAATTCATAACTTAAATCTACGAAAAAAAGCAAATTGTCAGAAATACTATATTTTAAATGTCATAATACGTAAATTCAATTCAGAATTCCCTTAATATTGTTTTTTTTTGTATATTTGTATTGACTCCTTTGTTGTTATTGCAATAATAATAATAAATAAATAAACAAATCTTTGATTACACTATATGATCTGTCATGACTGCAGCAAACTACGACCCATATGCAGACAGTTCAAATGAAAGTAAAATAAAGTGGTCTATTGATTATTTGCCCGCACAAATGCGTGAGCATTTTAGTGATTTTTCCACATGCAACATTAGCTATTGTAGAACCGTTAATGACGAAGTTACCGTTTACAGACTGCAGTGGCACCTATAGTATTTTGGAGCCATAGTATCACGGTGCTTCCAAAGTAGCCATTAATGACAATACTACCATTTACAGGCTACAGTGGCACCGTCAGTATTTTGGAGCCATAGTATCACGGTGCTACCAAAGTAGCCGTCAATGACGATGCTACCATTTACAGGCTACAGTGGCACCGTCAGTATTTTGGAGCCATAGTATCACGGTGCTACCAAAGTAGCCGTTAATGTCGATACTACTGTTTACAGACAAGAGTGGCACCGTCAGTATTTTGGAGCCAAAGTATCACAGTGCTACCAAAGTACCGGCAAATCTTGCAACCCTAGTTTTAAACCTGTTTGACTTTTTTTCTTTTGAAAAAAAAGAAGATATTTTGAAGAAAGTTGACTTCCATAGTAATTGGTTTTTCCACTAGTAGTAGTCAGTAGTTGCAGTTTTTCAACTTTTTTCAAAATCTCCTGTTGTGTCTCCTGTTGTTCAACAGAATTCAGAATTTAAACTCATAAAGGTATGGAAACCAATTTAGGGTGAGTGAATAGTGAGTAAATGTTCATTTTTGAATTAACTATTGATTAAATTTGAAAAACATTTCAGTCATAGATTTTTTTTATTGTACATTAAGAATCTGTTGTAATGTAAAAGCTCATCAAGGAACCACTGATTACCACTAAAGTAACCTTTATTTTTTCTTAGTCCAGGAAACATCCTGTGCAACAACTCCTGCTATATAAATATCCAACATGCATATAAAGTACACAGGAACTTTAAAGAGTGAATATTTGCATGACTGTTAATATCTGGTCAAGAGTTGTTTGTAACATGATTTGGTTAAGACCTTACAGCAGCCTGAGGTCGAATTTTACTTAATGGAAAAAGTAGCGTCTTGTTGTAGCTGATGTCTTTCTCGGTTTTGGTAATCAACTTCCTGTTCGACATGCAGCTGAATGCCGCAGGGAATACCCTTTCCTCTTTGACCTTGTTGCAGTTAGTGTAATTATATTTTTCTTTGAATACACTTTAATTCTGCTTTCTAAATGCATACATAAGTTATCTTAAGCTGACATGATGCTGTGAAGTGTCAGGTGTTGCGATAAAACATGTTGGTCTTTTGACATTTGTTTTATTTCAAGTAATTAAGTAATTTGCCTGTGTTCTCTGATGCATTTTTTATTTTCATATTTCGTCTTGCTGCCTTGTTTATGTGCATTTTGTGTATGCAACAGAGTGTTTTTGTGCAAAGCTTGTGTGTTTGTTTTGTGTGTGTGTGTGTGTGTGTGTGTGTGTGCGTGTGGGTGGGAAATGCTCCAAACCCTTTTGAGATTATTCTGACATGCTGCCACGTTGTTAATGCAGGCGGACAGGAGGTTTTGTTTACCATTAAGCCATTAATCATTATTGTATATTAGCACCCACATGTTTTTTGCCCCCAGAGGTAATTCTGACACAGACTTTTGCATGATGCATCTGAAATCCCACATAACTATCATCAGAAAACAGTCCACTTTCCTCTATTTATGTTTTGCAGGAAATCCTTTTGTAAAAGTTGAACATGATTTGTAGCAACATTCCCTGAAATGATGTATGACTAAAACATTCTACAGGCCTTAGCATAACATACCAATACAAATATAAACAGATTTGCAGTTGAACTTTGCTCTTTGTACATCTTAACTTCCTTAAAAGGAGTGTTACAGGGGTCTTTCTGGCTAAAAAGAATGTTCCGCCAAAGAAATGTATTGTAGCACATAAAAAGTTAAAATAATAATAATAATCCCTTATTTAAACAAAGTTTGGCTCGTAACATCATTTACCACCTCAAGTTATGTTCTGACATTAAATGATGTAGTTGTATTTTGTGTGAACTGTTCCTTTAAAATGGGAATCTAATAAAAACAACAAAATTATTTTAACTTTTCAAGACATTTTAAATGAAATATTTCATTTACACGTTCATTTGAATTAAATCAATACTCCCTGTGTAGTTATTTACACTGGTGATGAAATTTATCCGACTAGAGATTTATTGACTTTCCACACTTCAACCCTTATAAATAAAGTGATTTGAAAATCGTTTGTTTAAAATGGGTGAATTTCTTGCAATGAGATCACTAACTAGCATTTACAAAATACTCACTCACTTTCATTCAGCTTAGTTCCTGCTTTGTCAGGGTCACCACAGTGGAATGAACCACCAATTACTCTGATACTGTGTATTTTTTTACTTCCTGAACCTCCAGTGCTGAGAAACACACATTCACGCTCTCATTCCACACATACTCATTCACGATGGCCAATTTGCATGTCTTTGGACTGTGGGGGAAACGGGAGCAACCCATTCAGATGATGGGGCAAATATACAAACTCAGCACAGAAAGGCCACAGCCTGGACATGAACCTGTGACCTTGCTGTGAGGTGACAATGCTTCCCACTGAGCCTCAAGGGAGATTAATATTTTATGCTAAGTTTATAAAATGGCTTTGTTGTAAGCGAATGTAAGCAGTTCTCAAAAAATATTAAAATACAATTTGTTGTCCCAAGTCAATGAAGTTTTAGACATGATTTTTTATGTTATACTAGGTGAGATTATGTAACAACAAAGGAGAGTAGGGCTGGGCGATTTGGTGTAAAATCAAAACCGTATTTATTGAACATTTTAACTCGATTACGATTAATGAACTATTATTTTATTTTTTGCCCTCATAGTTCACTGATAAGTTTTGTACAGTAAATATTCTGCAAGTGAGAGATTTCTGAATAAAGGGTGCTTTACTTGATTTTAAAATAACTGAAGGAAACGCACACTATCTAGTATTTATGATTATTTATTGAACATCAACGTTGAACAACTGAAATTTGAACACACATTGCCTAAAACCAACCATAGTTGGAAACAAAATTAATTATTTTCAATGTTTTTCATATTAAAAGTAGAAAATAAACAGTATATTTTCTAAATAAAATAACTGTTGTATATCCTGTAAATAAAATTTTATGCAGTGCATTTCTTGAATCGTCTGTAAACAAATATTTTAATGTAAATAACAATTTTATTGTAATGGAAATTATGCCATCTCAAGGCATCTCTGGTGCAGCTTACAATCATCTTCATAGTGCAAACTAAGACTTCACCGGACCACACATATGCATTTCACGCTAAAGTTTGAATCAGCCGTAACAGAGTGGGGTCACATGACTCCACACGCTGTAGGGAAAGTAATTGAAAAAATGGACCTGAAAAAATTAGATCGATTATAGGTTCTGAATGTCGATTTCGATTACTTTTTGATTAATCGCCCAGCCCTAATGGAGAGAACCGAATAATTAACCAATTAAGTCATTTTAAATCAGGTTTAGACTTATCCTGGGGTATTCATAAGCTAATGTTTCTTATTGTACTATCCCACAGTAAATCCCAGTTTAACATCATCTGTATATTTGTTGTGTAATTGTTATCAGCTGCACCTCAAAAATGAGTTTTACAAATCTAAAACATTTTTAAAACGGTGCATGCTTGTAATAAAGAAAAGACAATAAAATCGCTATCTAGATCACTACAGCCGCATAGTGTCAATACAACTACGAACGAAAATGATTCAAACACACAACCTCAGTCTCGGTTTGTGGACATTACAGTTAAATCTGGTAAAACCTTACTTGGTATTCTCGTAAACTGAATCTCTGCTTCATTCATGTCTGTGTCTGTCACTGTGCTGTTTATCTGACAAACCTCAGGAGAAGCAGACATGCATGTTATAACGGTGGGCGGGGAGAACCAGCTTATTTGCATTTAAATGCACAAGCTAAAAAAAAGGTTACAATTTCCTCTTACCCCACATTTAACATTTTCAGCAGGGTATAATAAATGACCTGATGGGTATTTTTAGCTGAAACTTTACAGACACATTCTGGAGACATCAAAGACTTATCTTAAATCTTGTAAAAGGGGTAAAATATATGCCCTTTAATATTAAGGATTTGTGACTGCATACTTCGTCTATCTCCTCCATTCTTTCAGTCCTCCCTCAGAATGAGGAAACCCATCTTCATGAATGATAAAAAAACAGTCTGTTAAACAAGTAGGGCAAACAATCAGCACAGAAGAAGCTATATGGCTTGCTGTGCTAAAATGAGGTTATATCCATTATGCATTTATTTCACCTGTGTGTAAAAAGAGGCCAATGGTTAGATGGTGCTGTAACTGTGGTGGATTGAACCCTCTGGGGTTAAACTCATTGTCTCTTAGCTGGGTATTAGCCTTCCACAGAACTTAATGTGATACAGTAGGTGGTAGAGAGGTTTACATTTGCTGTCATTGAAATTGGTGGTCATACAGTACTAGAAAGGATGTTAATTTTCTATCCAGTTTTTTTTTTTTTGTATTTGTGAACACTGTAACTTCCTACATTGCTGAGATGTCGTTGATACAGCTTTCTCACTTTCAGCTGTTGGGGGTTTCGATCTTCATGGTGCAGTTTTGCGCGCCACTTTTGTATGTGAGTTTGCACATGCTTGTGTTTTTATAAGCCATACTGGCTGGCAGCTGGCATTGATAGATGACTGCTACTGTACATAATACACACAACTGGCTGACATCTACACATCAGAAAGACACACACTGACCTGTGGGCATTCTCAGAGGACCCTGTTTATGTTTCTGCTCTATTGTCATTCTTATTTTCACAGCGCCTCGTAGCAGAGCTTATAGTTGTGTTTGTTTGGAATGGCACATCATCCATGTGAAACTGCAGACTTATGCTTGGATGGTTTTGTTTCCTCCTTGTAAGAAGTCCCCAGTTACACCAGACTAGAATACTAAAATGCTCATTACTCGTACAGCAGCTCTTTAAGTTCACAATCTGAGCTGTGGGTTTTATTCAAATTTGTAATTTAATTATTATTATTATAGTTTTTGGCTGGTTTTTATGGAAGAATCTCCCCTATGGTTTGATCAAGCGGTGCTATAAGCAGTTTGAAAGATATTTTTATCATAATTTCTTGGTTCTCTTTGTGGTTGTGCTCATGACAACAAGTGCCGTGTTTCCAACTTCTGTAGGCCTGCCCTGCTAACCTTCTGCTGTTTTCAGAGTTCTCCATTGGGTTTGGAACTAACACTGAAAATTTGCATTTATTAACGTTAGTCTCAATGTCAATCAAAAGCTGTATTAATAATTTCATTTAATGGACCGGTTAGCTGAACAAATAGGAAGTAACCATGAACCTTTTTATTGACTAACTAAAAATTAATAAATACAGTAACCTGCTAGGCATGGGCAGGTTTAAGTTTCTGACCGTATGATAACCTTGACTCAAAATATCACAGTTCCCTGTTATTGTGATTCCTGCTCTAAAATAAGTTCTTTTAAAATATCTGGGTTAAAAAAAACAATAACTTTTTTCACCATTAAACAAACTATATTTTATTTTAAGAAACATTTGGAGCAGTGAACATGTCAGGATAAATAATTCAAATGCATCATTGACTTCTGCTCTCTTCATTAGTTTCAAAAACACTGATTTCTTTGACAACACAAAAAAACCCACATAAAAAATTAGCAACGGTATAACAGAAAATTTTAGCGTTTTTCAAACCTTGACTTTTTTTCAAACCATGGCAAACCTTGAAACCGGTTATCGTCCCATGCCTATAACCTGCATTTCATTAAATACAGTAAATTAATTTCTCATATTTCAAAATTTAATGTTTTCGGAAATTTGGTGTTTAAGAAACATTTTTTTATCACTGTTAAAACTGTCCTGTCTAATACTTTTGTAGAAATATGGAATTTTCTAAAGTTTTTGTTGTTTAATATACAGCTGCACGATATTGGATTTTTAAAAATAATTATCTTTAGGCGTTTTCAACTTTATTGGGATAAAACAGTGGATATTTTACAGACAGGAAAGTGTGGGGAGCAGAGATGCGGGAAAGATTGGCAAAGGACCTTAAGCCGGGAATCAAACTTGTGTCGCCGTGAGCACCTTAGTGTTATGTGTCGCGCTTACCACTTAGCTATTGGCACAGACTGCAATACTTTTTTATTCCACAATATATCTACAAGCATAGATAAATTCAATAAAGAAAAAGATACAAATTGAATAAACAACTTTTTTTGTTTGTTTTGTTTTTAAACTGTATACAGGTATACATTAATTGAATAATCAAATGTAAATTAATGCTGTATAGTCTTTGTTTTATAAACAGTTTTTAAAAATCAATCATTATTAATTTGTCAAAGTTAAAAAAGGGTACATTTTCTTAGGCCTGAATGCTTTTAAAACCCTCACACAGTTACAGGCCTCAGAAAACACTTAATAAAATCCAGACTCCCCATTGAGCATACTCGCGATGTGACTATTGCGAATGATCACATTGCGAAAATAGGGATCCTCAAAATAACAGATTCACTGTTAACCAAAAGGGTGCCTTTTTAACCGATTAAGGGTATCAGTCAAACAATATTTTTTAATTGGCTGCATAAATGTGCAACACATATTTGTTAATTCGCGGGATGGTAATACATGCAACCACACGTGCCTACAGACATATTTTGCCAAGGAAGAAAAATGAAAGAAGAATATTGCTGGTCACGGTTTGACACAGACGAGTTGATACCAAACTTACACTGATGCTGATTGCCTCTGTCCTGGATCTGCGTCATAAACACTTCTGTTTATTTGCACAATTGGAGAAAGAAGCTACAAAACAAAACTTTCTGATATGTACGCTGCTTTGGAAACAAGCCAACCACAAGACTGCTCATAAACACAACAAATAGGCTGTAGTTGTGATGATTTAGTGTACAACCAACAAACCAATAATTTTTCCATTTGTAAAATTACAGGTATTAATAGTTCTTATACAGTCCATTTTTAAAATAGCCTACTCAAACAATATAGTGTGCAGCCCTAGCTTAAAAGCAATAATTGTAAAATATTTTGCAACACTTTACAAGTCTGAGCTGTTGCTATTTTTTTTGCAACTTGCTTCAGTAAAGTGTTTCTGTACAAAATGATCCTGACCAAAGCCTGTTGTACAGTAGTGAATGACAAAGTCATCCTGTCATGCCAAGAAGGGTCTCATACGTTAGGGCTGTGCGATTTAAGGAAAATATCTAATTGTGATTTTTATTTTATTTATTTATTTATTTATTTTTTTTTTTTACAGATATGGCGATTTGGATTTGATTTGAGATTTAATTTTGTAGCTCAAAATTCTGTATCGTAGCTTCTTACTGCTAAAATGCAGTGAGTGTTAGCTAAAAAAGGAACTGAAAATATATAAACTCAAATATATATATATTCAAATTTGTTTATAGATATTCAGAAATTAAACACTCCTTGTTCTCTAGAGCAAACAGTAGTGAGTTATGGCGTTAATTATCTCCTGGTGCTTTCGTGATTTTTTTCATATGGTGTAAGTTCAGCTGCAAACAACACTGAAATTGTACTTTTCTGTTGTTTGCTACTAGATTGAGTGTCACTTTCAAGACTTTTAGTTGCCTTTTTAGCAAGACACTCCTCATTTATGCTGGTTGTTGTATTTCCTTGGGCTGTGGCAACAATTCTGTGGCAGCTCTTACAAATGACCTGTCTGTGACTTTGAAACCAAAATATTCCAATATTATTAACATGCTGTTTTCTTTGATATCAATTTGTCTATTAATGCTTCTGAAGCGGCAGACACCATCATCCCACTTGTCTGTGCTTTCCTGTTTGCTTGTTTTATTGTGAGCTTTCCACATAGTTCGGTTGCGCAATTCTGATTGTGCAGAACGAAAGTGTGCTCACTTAATTGCTAGTAAGACTGTCACACACAGATAGCAGTCATGCATTTGCTCTAGGTGGGGGAAAGTATATAATACAGATATATTTCATATCACAGTCTCCTGCGATTAGCTTATCGCAATGTTTCAAATCGTGATTCGATTTCGATTAATCGCACAGCCCTATCATACGTTGACCTTTGAGTTTCTTTAATGAACTCTTTCAACAGTTTTAAGTATGCATGGCCATTTTCTGTAGGCCTGCTGTATTAGCATAACCACAAGAAAACATCATCAGCTAGAGTGAACCACAGAAACGTTTTGTTTAACAGCTGGTGCATTTTCCATTGCTCCTCTTAGCATTAAAGCCATCTTTAAAGTTGCAAATTTACTTTAATTTGGCTTTTTATATGCAGCAGTGCACAGAAACCCAAACCAGTAAAATGCTAAGCGTTTTGAAGCATCACATCAGAAAGGTATATTTTATTGTAAACAATTACTTGACTCCAACACTTCTAATACTGTGCAAACATAGAATAACACTGCCGAAAAGTTGCTCTTTATTTATTCCCTGCCATAGCTCTTTTTATTGCTTTTTTGTTGCCATGCTTGTCTGAGTGAAGGAAGTAAACCGAGGCTAGAGCGTTATCATTAGCACATCTTGTGTGTGCGTGTGTCTGTGTGTTTGTGTGATCTGCATCTAACTTGTCACTCAGCTCTCATTCTCACCTCCCACTTCAGCACACAGCATCACCTCCTTGTGGCAAACCGCTCATTTGACTCAGCCTGTACGAGCGTAGTGTTTTTAATAATCATATTCATAAAGATATTTCTATTTTTTTCTTTTACTCCATGATGCTGTGTAGCTAGGTGGCTACATAGAAAATGTCTCTGAGTTCCTGCATGTCTGTCTAGTGTTATGAATGAGCGTATGTGCATGTGTTTTTTTTTCAGTTACACCCCTGTCTGTTTTGCCATTGTTATTTGCTAGATATGCTGGTCAGGTTGAAAAAGCGTAGCTCAGCTGATTTAACCCTACTTTGGAAACCCAGGATTAAGTCGACCTGTTTTCGCACGTTTTCAATCGTTTTACAGACATATCCATTGTTTTCTTAATGGCAAAGTTCAATCAATGCTGAAAATCCTACATTTTATATATATATATATATATATATATATATATATATATATATATATATATATATATATATATATATATTAAAGTCAGTTATGACCAAAACTATTAGAATGCTAACATTTAAAAAAACTTTTATAATCTAAAATTTATAATTTATATTTTATAATAAAGATATAATCTGACGGATAATATTACTGTTTGAAATTGGTATTGTCATTAAAACAGTGATTGCGTATCACGATTTTCATAACTCACGGTAAGTCCTTTAACATTGTGATTAGGTAATAGCCAAAGATTGCAATGTACATGCATATTTATAGACAGTTAATATATATATGTTTATGTATACAGCAAACCGTTAATATGTTAATGTTAACATTTGATAAAAATGTTGTTTTATTCCTTGGATTTAAAGTGTGTTATCTAAAGCTGAATCTTAAATTCACCAAATGAAATTGCAATTAGAAATTTATGTCAAATCTTTGGCTTTTAATAAGCAGCTTTATATAATTTTGTGAAAGACAACATAAACATGGATCCCTGTGAGGTATTTTCCAAGTGCAGATTTAACAAACCATACTTTGAATAAGACCGTAAAATGGATCTACTGTATAAATAAACACACACACAGACAAATGCATGTACAGTAAATACAATGAATAAGAAATGTAAACATAAATAAACAAAGCCAAAATGCAGGGACTCATGCTTATGTTGTTTGTTACAAATTTGAAGAAGCTTCGAACTTTTACCCTGGTGAGGCCAGTTCTTTGCTGAAACGCATAGGTTTTTTACAGATTAGCCATGTGAATAAAGGCTTTTTAATACTTTTTCCATGTTTTTGAGTGCCTTGGACTGATTTTTGCTGTTTATTCTGATGAATCCCTTACCCCAAGGGCACCGACACTTTTTTTTAAGCTACCCCTGAGCACTTTTTGTTTGATTTTGAAGCGTCAAACTGTATCAGTTGTTTGTTTATTACAAAATTTGGTTTAATTCCTTAGGTTTGTTTGTGACGTTTGTTTTTGGTGATTTTAACAAAACCATGATATTTATTACTGTGATCATTTTGGTCACTATAATCTATTCATGATATGATATTTTCATACCTTTACATCTCTTGCATATTCTTAGTTGTTTGTTCTCCCAAAGGAAGTTACACAGATGTAGAACAACACGAGAGCAAATAAAATGATGAAAGACTTTAAACTTAGGATGAAATATATTTTTAAGTTTGTTCACAGTTATTTGACAGAGAATTGGTTGGATTCAATCAAACTTTGGTACAATTGCACCAATTGTGCAGTTGAATTGAATAAAAGTGAATGCTGCCATTTGAAACCAGTGTGCAGAATAAAAGTGGGATGAGACCACTGAAAAGTTGGGTCCTGGTTCATTTGCCTTTCAACTAAAATCAAAATGCAACAACAGACTAAAAACATCTAAAAAAATCCAGAACATGACGTGACAAGATGCAACCATAAAAATGACAGAACCTCAAAGGATTGTCTTGTCATTGTTTTAGTGTGTGTGTGATGTATTTGCTGAAGTTGGTAACTGTGCGTGATCCTCTGTGTTTTTAAAGGGAAGCATTCAGAAGTCATTCGTTCAGAGTTCTTTTGAGTGCGAGATGATTTATGTTGGTCGTGTATGTGTGTTGCAGATGTAAAGGCTGTTCTGTTAAACTGAAGATCCCTGTGAGTGACGTATGTAGGTTTGCCGTACAGTGTCAGTGGAAACTTTGTGTGAGACCAGAATTTCCCCCTTCAGAGAGAAGCAGTGTTGTTGTTACGTAACACCTCAGACCGCTGATATTAACGCTTTGAGCTGGCCATAATGTGGACAATTAAATAACCTGAAATGTACGATTAGTGTGTATGTGTGTGTGTGAGAGTAGTTATGCTTGTTTCCAGGTGTGCTCAACCAACACCATTGTACTGTAACAGTGGGAATCTCTTATTAATCCAACCCTTTTTTGTACTGTAAACGAAACCCTATTGCTCGTGTGCTATTCCAGAGATTAATGACTGTCACACATGAAATGGAGGAACGATTGCAAATTAGTCCCATAAAATGATCGTTTCTGGTGAGCAGTGTATATCTCGATTTTTAATGCAGTCTTATGAGAAATCCTCTTCAAGCTGGAGGGAATCAAATAATGACATCCCGGTTTTCATCAATCAAAATTTCTTTTGCATAAACTTCATACTCTGCATACCAGATTTATAAAGTACTGAACGTTAGGCATGAATATCACCATGATTCTCACTTCACTAATGACAGTTCTTTACTGGGGTGTGAATAAAAATATGTATATATAAACACACAGTTTACATCTTGTGTGTGTCTGTGTGTTTATTTGCATACGCATGTGTGTTTTCTGGAAAATATCCAGAACTTTTTCAGGTTTAATGTAAGTTGGCAACGACTGTTTGGCAGCATGTGTAAAAGCAGTCGTTTGTTATCCGGCGAGTTGAGCACAATTCATCTATATATATATAATCAATTTAAACATAACTGCAAGATAATTTGAATAACACCAAGTACATTTACATGGACAACAATAATCCAATTTTAATGCAATTAGGACAATACTCTGATTAAGAGTCTACCATACATACAGCGATTTATTTTTATTTATTTATTAATTTTTATCAGATTACGGTCATAATCGATCTAAATAGATATCGGATTAAGACATGTGAAGTATGCTGATTTTAGTCGCATTATTGAAGTGCAGTACAGACATGCAAACACCGCAGTCAAACTATTACTGTCGTGAAGGATTTTTCGCTGCATTTTGTAACAGTATCGTCTATACACATTACACACACAGTTGTTTGACACTATTCTCTACACCTACCAAGTCAGTGAAGGACCACAGACAAATGCATTGTGAAGTTTTTCCCCCCATACGGCATGTGGTATCAATTTCCATTAAAACAACACTCTTCCAGTCGGCGCAATAGCCTAGTGGTTAGCGCGCAGACATATGGTGCCGTAGCACTTCAGGGCATCCCGAGTTTGAATCCCGGCTCGACGACATTTCCTGACCCTACCCCCCCCTCTCTCTCTCCCACTTCGCTTCCTGTCTTACTACTGTCCTACCTAATAAAGCAAAAAGGCCAAAAATAAATCTTAAAAAAAAAACAGTTTAGACTCCAGATATCCAGTATTTCGTTTGTCAAGGGGGCATGCATAAAATATTCCTGAATGAAAGTGAAAGTGCCAAACTGCAGTTAATGTCGACAAATGAAAAATGAAACTATGAAATTACATAAAACTCCAGAGGAAACGTGGATAATGACGTAATGTGGTGACGTAAGGACGTTAATCAAATTATCCGCTATAACATGTAAACAGGATCATGAAATGAACATTCAAAAAGCACTCATGTAAACACCTTAATCATATTATTGTCTTAGTCAGATTAAGGCTAATAATTCAATAACTGATGTCCATGTAAACTAAGTCACTGTCATTAACCATCTGGATAAAGAGAATTTTCTTTTGAAGAATTTGTTTTGTAGATATATTTATACATTCATTGTGTTATTCATTATATTCTTTAAAATCATTCAGTCATCGTAATGAGTAAGTGGAGGATCGTGGTTGCTTCATGACCAATGTGAAAGTGCGACTGTCTCTAGTTGGCTATATTAGGCATGGGCCTGTACAAAATTCTAACGGTATGATAACCTTGGATAAAAATATCATGATTGTGATTACTGTTGTAAAATATATTCTTTTTAAATGTCTGGGTAAAAAACTAAAACTTTTTTCCCCTTTAAACACAATATATATTTTATTTTGAGAAACTTTTAAAATATTTTGTAACAGTATGTCAGGCTGAACCATTCAAATGATGACTTCTGCTGTCATTATTTTCACAAACACAGATTTCTTTACAATTTAAAATGGCATCTTTGGATATCTTTTCTGCTAAAGATACTGTTGTAGTAAAAACAAAAAAATGTAAAAAAAAATCGTACATATACCAAGGAACGGTATAGCAGAAAAGTGTGGCATTTTTAAAACCTTGACTTTTCCAAACTGCGTTACAGTGGTCTCTTGCTATAACGCGGTTTACTTTTTGCGGCCTCACTGTTTCGCAGATATTTTTTGTGTGTAGTTTGACATGCTTTGTTTACTGTGCATTGTGTTATGCGTCCTGATTGGCTGGGGACCACTGTCAAGCAATCTCCTTCATGCCATGTCTCCTTTACTGTACAGAATGTGTTCATCTTGCCAAATTTACATAAATTTTCGATCGCTAGCAGCGTGACTGTGAAGTGCTGTCCTGTATATTTGCAAGTTTCTCCACACAATGTCGACAAAACATTCTGCACTGTCAAAGGCATCCATGGTAGCACTCAAACGGCAGAGGAAATGCTAAGCATTGCACAAAAATTTGAACTTCTGGAAATGCTAAAGAAAGGTAGAAGTTACGCGGCTGTAGGGCGCCATTACAGAATAAATAAATGAAGATCAAATGGTTTTAATCTTAAGTTTCATTCTATAATACTGGACGTATTTTTCTACGAAAGTTTAAACTTTGAGAGTGTTTAAACATGAGGGAAAAGTGTGAAAATGTTAAAGCCTGTCTGAGAAAAGTGTATAAAGTGTGTAGTGAGGGGTTTTGCAGCCTTAGAACATCTATAATAATTGTAAAAAATAAAGTTGTCAAGCGATAAGCAATTTTGTCTATCTGTATCATTTGCTGATACCTTTTGTTCAAAACTGCTGTTCCTTCGATTTTAATAATTATAATAAAAATAATAATAGTAATAATAATAAAAATAGGCAACGCAGTGGCGCAGTAGGTAGTGCTGTCGCCTCACAGCAAGAAGGTCACTGGTTCGAGCCTCGGCTGGGTCAGTTGGCGTTTCTGTGTGGAGTTTGCATGTTCTCCCTGCGTTTGCGTGGGTTTCCTCCGGGTGCTCTGGTTTCCCCCACAGTCCAAAGACATGCGGTACAGGTGAATTGGGAAGGCTAAATTGTCCGTAGTGTGTGTGTGTGTGGATATTTCCCAGAGATGGGTTGCGGCTGGAAGGGCATCCGCTGCATAAAACATATGCACGATAAGTTGGCCGTTCATTCTGTGTGGCGACCCCTGATTAATAAAGGGACTAAGCTGAAAAGAAAGTGAATGAAAAAAAAATAAAATAAAAAAATTAATATTTTCCCAGAAATGGGTTGCGGCTGGATGGGCATTCGCTGCGTAAAAACATGCTGGATAAGTTGGCGGTTCATTCTGCTGTGGCGACCCCAGATTAATAAAGGGACTTAGCCGAAAAAAAATGAATGACTGAATGAATAATAAAAATCATGTCAAAACATTACATTTGATTTCATCGGTAATATTGGAAAAATCCTCTAACTCTACTTGGCAGCCATCGTGTCAGTGTAAATGGCAGTTTATATCTAGGGTGTTCTGGGTGCTTTTAATGTTGCTTTAACTTAAGTTTTTACAAGTTCAATATAACAGTGTTTATGTTCATGCACACATTGTCCAGTACGACTTTGCTTTTACCACTTCTTTGTTCATAAAAGTCACAGACGTGAGCATTATGAGTGTTTTCTTTCACAATAATGGACACTTGCACTTACAGTAACTCTTTTGTCTTTTACATTCCAGTTTCCATCATGGCTATCTTGAGCAGAAGTCAATAGTTTCAGCTTGACTGCATTAGAATTCCTTCCAAGTTATTTTGAGAAGCTGAAGGAGGCCTGGATCTTGTGTTTTAATGGCTGCTTTGTAAATGGCACTTAACGCAGAGAATTACTTTCTGCCTTCAACGTGCAGTCGATTTATGATAAGACTCAGTTCACATGAAATTACTCAAACAGTGACTTTATGCATTGAGGGTCACTTCTGATTTATGGTAGTACAGCGTTGTGTTGATAATCTAAGTAGGTATAAATCAAGAGCAGGATTTATGTTGCGTAACATTTATTTTGGGTGAACGTTGACAGAGAGATGCTGTTCCAGCCATGTCCACGAGCCAGGTGGTCATGGCAACTACTCTTAAAACTTTGTGTTTTCATGGTTGAAAAGCACAGACAAAAATAGAGAATGTACTGTAGATCTGATTAGTGCCGTTTTGATTTTATTTTGTTAATAAAATTATTAAATGAGTCCTTTTTCATAAATATGGAACATTTTGGGTCATGTACTTGGTAACTGCCTTGTTGAAGATAATAATATAGAAATATTGGCTTAAATTGAATTAAGAGACTCAACCCTTCAGTCTACAATAATGGAAAATCTGACAATAGGAGAGTGACAGTTTTTACATTTTTTTAATTTACATGTTTGTTCAGATTAATTCAATATCTTTTCATATATCTTGTTATGTATTTTTGACTCTGAATATTTTTGTCATTGACATTCACTGTAACTATTTAAAAACTATTTAATGTAACAGGATAATGTAATTTTTCTTAAATATGTTTTAAAATGTATATATTTTTCAATCTTTACAGTGTGGTTTTTGATGGCAAATTTCACTTGTAGCATTTTTAATAGTCTAAGCAAAGTATAGAATAATGTCTGTAAATGTTGCATTTCTAAAATCAGTTATCTGCACAGTATTAAATTGTATTTTAAATGTATATAAAAAATTAATGATAACCAAATGTCTTTTAATTTTACTGCCCTCATGAAAGGTTACTTGATACTTAATTTGCTTAATTTTTAAATGTATTTCGGAATACGTAAATTCGTGCAGTGCGGTGGTTCAGTGGTTAGCACTGTCACATCACAGCAGGGTCGCTGGTTCAAGCCCCAGCTTGGTCAGTTGGCATTTCTGTGTGGAGTTTGCATGTTCTTCCTGTGTTTGCATCAGTTTCCTCTGAAACATGAGGTGTAGGTGAATTGGGTAAGTTAAAATTTAGGTTTGAATGTGAGTGTGTATGGGTGTTTCCCAGTACTGGGTTGCAGCTGGTATCTCCTGTGTAAAACATGCTGTATGCTGGATAAGTTGGTGGTTCATTCCGCTGTGGTGACCCCTGATGAATGAAGGGACTACGCCGAAAAGAAAATGAATGAATTAATTAATTTTATCGGGCGGCACGGTGGCGCAGGGGGTAGCATTGTTGACTCACAGCAAGAACGTTTCTGGTTTGAGCCCCAGCAGGGCCAGTTGGCATTTTTGTGTGGAGTTTGCATGTTCTCGCCATATTCGTGTGGGTATCCTCTGGGTCCTCCGGTTTCCCCCATAGCCCAAAGACATGCGCTATAGGTGAATTGGGTAAGCTAAATTGTCCATAGTGTATGTGTGCATGTCCTGGTCCTCCAGGTTGGGGGTTGAGCGTTGGGCTAATGACCCACCTCATAAAAACTAGATGTTACGAAAGACCAACATGGTGCGGCTAAATATCAATTTTAATATAAACGACCCTGGGAGTAAGTAAATAAGTAAGTTAGTAAAGTAAGTAAATTAGTAAGTTAGTAAAGTATGTATGTATTTTATATTATTGGCCAGGGGTCTTCAGCCCAGCCCTGGAGAGGTGTTCAGAAGATTTCTCTTCAACCTCAGTGAAACATACAGGAAGCAGCTGATTAGGGTGTTTAGAGATACCTGATAATTACAGTGTGTGAACTCCGGTTTGGAACTTGTGTCTCTCCAGCAGCCAAATTGTTATTTTCCCTGTAATTGCTTGTAAATGTGTCAATCTGTATTTTTTGTGCATCGAAGGAGATGTTTATGTATTATTATTTATTTTATTGACCAAGATGATTTACCAAATAACGTGTTATACTGTCAAAAATATCCATAAATCAGCAGTTTTCCGTAATTTGTGATACATGTTTTTATTTTTTCCCATTTATTTAGGCTTTTGAATTGCATTATGGGTCCTTGATCTTTCCTCCAACAACTCTTAACCTTAAATTAAAAAAAAAGTCACTTTTATTAACATTTTTAATAGTTTAAAGTGATATGTTTTCTGGGTTGGTGTTGTATATTATGGTACAAAAACCTTGCAATAAACTGCCATTATTTTACAGCCTTATTTTGTCTATATATTAATACTTATACATTATATTATTTCAAACATCTAAAATGTCACTAAAAGTCACTTTGTTTAACTGTAGAGTTGAATTTTCAACATCAAAAATCAACAGAGCAGAGATCAAGGTCCCAAAATCGAATTCACAACTGTAAATAAACGCTAAACACTTGTGAATCATAAAATACGGAAACTGTTAATTAACAGGTATTTTTTACAGTGTACCGAGGAATCACACAGTAGTAAGACTACACGGACGTCATGTTGGAAGTAAATTATAGCAAGAGTCAGTTCAGGTTATCCACACTTTCACCTCATCCCGCTGTGTGCTGCTGTCTGCTCTTTCTTCTGAATGCTGCTCATAAACGTCCTCCTACTTCACCGGGCGCAGACGTTACAGGCTCTGTGTGTTGTTGGCAACCGTTTCCAGGAAGTGTTTCCCCTCTCCCACTGACTGCTGTGTAAACACTCTGCCACTTGTTTTCATTTACTGTGTGGTTGTAAAGGGAGAGAAAGATAGTTGAAAAAGAGGGTGGAAAAGTAGAGCAAGATGAAGTTAAAGGAGGACAACAAAAGCACTTGTGTGTGCGTGCGTGTGTGTTTGTTGTGTGTGAGGGGAGGGTGAAGTCACGCCGCAGGAATGTGCCTGGGCCAGACGTGCAGAAAAGGCCCTGATGACTCTGAGGGAATCCTTGGCAAACCCTGACAGGGAACCCCTTCAATCCCTCCTCTCTTTCTTCGTCTTTTCCATATTTCTTCCTCTCAGCAAAGCTGTGTTTGTCTCCAGGCCAGCGATTGAGTCCAGAACTGCCTGCAGATTTTGGGCCTTTCCACCATTTTCTCAGATTTGATGATAGTTTTAAGCATTCCTTCAATATGTGCACAGTAAAGTTCACTCATATCAGCTGAAGAAGAAAGGCAAAGAGACATGAGGACAATGTGCAATGGTGAACACACACACACACACGCACACTCGAAACTGGAAAGCGGGAAACTCAGGGCCATTACTCCCCCTATCCTGCCTGCCACCCGCTTTTTCCACACTACTGGAGGAACACGCTGCTGCCCTGAGAGCTGATTTCTTTCCACAACAGACTTGAGATGAGTTCATAATGCTCTTACATAATATCATGTTGAATTAGAGCTGAACCCGCTGTGGTTATCACGAGCAGCCGACTGAGCCATTGGGTTCAGGATTTAAATAAATACATCTGCTGGCTTTTACACATATGAAGTGAAAAGTTCCCTAAGATGAATTTGGGGAAACGCTTGCATTGTTTTAGGATGATCTCCATTCAGATGCTTTTGAATATTTGAGATGTTGTTTTTTTTGTTAGCTTATTGAAAGCTTTCTGAAGTTTTATTGGGATCTGGAGGCACACTGAATCCAGTGTAGATGCATTGGAAGATTGATAAACTAGATCAGAGATGCCCAAACTAGGACCTGCGGGCCAAAGTTGGCCCATGATAACCTTTGATTTGGCCCATCATCCCATCTGAGAAGAGAGGGAGAATGATGGAGATGGTTTAGAGCAGCGATGCCCAAACTAGGGCCCATGGGCCAAAGTTGGCCCTTTGCGTCCTTTGGTTTGGATTGCCAGAGGGAAATTATTAGGAAGGATTGGATTAAATGGATTGGATTAAATGCCTTTAACAGAGATTCTCATTTCAATTTTAAGACAATTATCTAAAATTTAATGCATTAGTAAATACGGTTGAATTGTTTTTATTTATTTTTAAATATTATGAAATTATTTATAAATTTACCCAAGGCAACTTTAATGTAATACAGTTTTCTATATTTACTTTTAGCCTGCAGCTATCAATCAACCTTGGATTTTGGTATTTCATAAGAAAACGTTTGGGCACCCCTGGTTTAGAGATAAGTAATGTAACCTTTTATTTGTTTGTTTTATTGTTAGGCTACAAAAAAGGCTAAATGTTTAATTTTAAATGTGTAATTTAGTTTAAAATGTACATACTGTCACCCGACGGATAGAAGACAATGCAGAGACTTTGGTGAGGGAATTAAGGCAAAGGCAGATTCAGCTTGACTAGTTTAATAAATGTACATGCTGAATCACTCATATACTGTATGTTTAGTTCTATTCAAGTTCAATTTCAAGCGGTTTATTTTCAAGATCTGAGATGAACTATCTACTACTGCTTTCAGTATATGGCAATAAATGTCATGTATAATGACATTTAAACTCACATTGTTAGCATTTAACACTGAACATGAGGTTTACTTGAGGTGATTATTGTCAGTTTTCTGTTGTTCACCTGTGAGAAAGAGAAGCCATTTCTCTTGTATCCATTACAGTTGTTGGTTAGAACAAAAACTTATTTTAATATGGAAAATATTCCTTCTATCGGGTGTCGTTGCTTTTATTTAGAACACGGTTTAAATTACTCGCTCCAGTCTTTAATCTGGCAAGCTGTGCTTGCGTTTGTTTTAATCAGGAAGTTCAACCACTGGGTGTCAAACTTACATACTGCACCTTTAAATTATCACCAAATACTTCAACGAGAGATATTTTATAAGGTATTTTAAAAAATTACACTAGCATTAAACTGTTTAACAGCATTTCTGAAATACTGTGAATTTTTTAAATACCAACATTTACCAACGATTTTGTGTAGAAATTTGAATACAACATTTTTAATGAGAAAATTATGACATTTTATTGCATAGTACTATTTTGTACTTGAATATTTAGAAATGGCTATTTTTAAGTAGTTAGTTCTGGTAGTGCTGAACAATATGAGCATTGATATTGTAATGTGTGTATTCACAATAGTCACATCCTAGGATTAGATTATTTACAATATACAATTATTTATACAATGATGACCAAATTATTTTACGTTTGATTGTTCGGTTTTTATAGTTTGAATAGTGTTAGGCCAGATAACGATAGCACACTGTTTATTTAACCTTTATTTCTCCTCTGTCATATTCATATATGCTTAATTTATTCTGTTTTTGCAGATGTAAGGCATAGAAAGACTTGATCACCCTAGTCGATCTAAATTAATGAGATCTTTCGAAATAGAGCTGTTCAAATCATCTGCTGAAATGATATTCATATCGCAATATATATCGCAGCAAAACAAAATATCACAATGTCAGATTTTTCCAATATCGTTCAGCCCTAATTTCTGGTGTAGGCTTATGTATTAGGACGGTGGTTTTAAACCAAGGTTTTTAAAATAAAATAATTAAGTAATCATTTGATCAATATAAAACAAGACTAAAATAAATAGCCAAACATTATTATGATAAATAAACGCTTGGTATAAAATAAACAACAATTAAACACCCCCTTTAGATTGTAATAACAATTACATAAGGTTAAATGAGATAAACAATCTAAAAACTTTCTAACTGTCTAATATTTCATAATTATTATATAAAAGCGATTAATCTTTTTGATCCGTTTATTGTTTTATTTTTTTGCCTTTACATATTACATTATTGGATCATATGTGCAGATCATTGGCATTTAAATGTTTAAAAATCACTGTATTGAACAGATTTCAGGCATGCAGGGCCTCCTTATACTGAGTATAACTGAATGGGATATTCCTGCTTCCTGTAATGTATGCACAGAGTCCCTACAAAGACAACAATGACTCACTGTTTTTGGGACTTTTGAAGTATATCTGTGAGCTTATATCATACAGACGGAGCTCTCGACTCCAGATTCTCCAGTACAGACAGATCTCATAGCCCGAGGAAAGATGAAGAGAAGAATCTGCTCTGTTCTTCAAAGCAGAACACACTCTTTCATGCTTTTCTCCATCCTTCTCATTCACTGCTGCATCTGAACCGGCTCATTCACATGTTCAATTGCAAAAAAAAAAAAAGGTTGACAGTCAAATAAGACTGAACATCATTAAGTAAATATGTTGCTTGTGATTTAGAGTCAGTTTTTTCCCCAAGTGTTGCAGAAAATTCTGTTATTGACGGCGAGCGTGTGTGTGTGTGTGTGTGTGTGTGTGTGTGTTTATTAAGATTGTTTGGCAGTGTGCCTTTTTTTGAATGGGAAATGGGAATCCTGGCACTTTCGGCTGTGTAATTTCTCTACAGGTCTCCATCTACCACTCGATTTCATCTTTGTTTCCACTGCACGTGTTGAGCTTGTTCCCTCAGCTGCTCGGAGTCTTGACCAATGAAGGACTCATGATGTCATGACTGGCGTGCCCTGTTTCCAGCATGTCTCTGTCTGATAGCTGTACTGAAATAAAACCAATATTCCAACCAATGTTATTGCTCAGAAAGCAGTCATACATTTGCCAGCATCATTTAAAGGGTCATGAAACCCCCCTCTTTCAGTTAAATTCTAAAGAGTGTTTTCTTGATGCTACATGATGGCCGTGGAGCGCTGCGAGCAAAG